>NC_047103.1:152604510-152717010 GCF_902500255.1 Thalassophryne amazonica | reverse complement strand
TAAACTTGAACAGTATGGGATTAGGGGGTTGGTGTTGCACTGGGTGAGAAGCTACTTAAGTAACAGAAAACAGTTTGTGAAGTTGGGGGAATATACATCATCATGCTTGGACAATGCTTGTGGCGTCCCACAGGGGTCAGTATTGGGTCCAAAACTGTTTCTAATTTATATAAATGATATCGTCAATGTTTCCAAAATATTAAAATTAGTATTATTTGCAGATGACACAAGCATTTTTTGTTCAGGGGGGGATTTGCAGGAGTTACTGAGGAGGATCAGTATAGAAATGGGAAAATTGAAAATATGGTTTGACAGAAACAAATTATCATTAAACTTAAGTAAAACAAAATACATGTTATTTGGCTATTGTAATACAGACATACAGGTTCAGTTACAAGTCGGGTAGATATTGAAAGGGTACATGAAAATAAGTTTCTAGGGGTGATAATAGATGATAAGATAAACTGGAAGACTCATATAAAACATATACAAAGTAAACTGTCAAGAAGCATTTCAGTTCTAAACAAAGCGAAACATATTCTGGACCACAACTCACTCCGCATTCTTTACTGCTCACTGGTTTTACCATATTTACAGTACTGTGCAGAGGTATGGGGTAATACTTATAAAGGTACAACACAATCACTATCAGTAATGCAGAAAAGAGCTATAAGAATTATTCATAATACTGGCTATAGAGATCATACAAATCCACTATTTTTACAATCCAAATTCTTAAAATTCACAGACTTGGTTCATTTTCAAACAGTACAAATTGTGTATAAAGCAATAAACAATTTACTTCCAGCAAATATTAAAAATATGTTTTTTAACAGATCAGGGGATTGCAGTCTGAGGGGGAAATTTAATTTAAAGCATCAGTGGGCACGAACAACATTAAAAGGTTTCTGTATTTCTGTCTGTGGGGTGAGGATGTGGAACAGATTGGGAGTGGGGCTCAAGCAATGTCCAAGCATGAACCAGTTCAAACAGCGGTACAAAAATATGTTTTTTTCTGGGTATAGGGAGGAGGAAGGTTAATGAGGGTTAGGGTGTTTTTGTTTTTTGCTTCGGCTTGTAAATATATAGTATTTTGTATGTAAGTAGGTATGTGTAGGTGTATATTTATGTTTGTGTATATATATGTGTATATATGTATATGTGTATATATGTGTATGTATATGTGTTTGTATGTTGATGTGTGTATGTATATATATATATGTGTATGTGTATGTATATGTATATATATATATATTGATATCGGTTTAGGTGTGTAGGAATCTATGTGTATATGTGGCAAAGGGTATTACTGGTTGTGGGGAAGAAGGGGTAGGGATAAATAAGCTGATGCTTCACCCTACCCCTTTTCGGACATGTTGGGTACACAGTAGGAACTTTTTTGTTGTTGTCTTTACTGATCTATCTTGTAATTGTTGTTGTATCAAATGTTCGAAATAAACAGTTTTCATTCATTCATTCATTCATTCATTCATTCATTCACATCTTCAACTGCTTGTTATTTTCATCATCGTCATCATCATACACACACACACACACACACACACACACACACACACACACACACACACACACACACACACACACACACACAGATCTGAACATCCACACATCTTTTATAGCCTTTATGTTGATGTGGAAACATTTATTATTATTATTATTATCATCATCATCATCATCATACACACACACACACACACACACATACGAGGTCTGTGAGAAAAGTATCGTACCTTTTTATTTTTTTCAAAAACTATATGGATTTCATTCATATGTTTTTACGTCAGCCAAGCTTGAACCTTCGTGCGCATGCGTGAGTTTTTCCACGCCTGTCGGTTGCGTCATTCGCCTGTGGGCAGGCTTTGAGTGAGCACTGGTCCACCCCTCTCGTCGTTGTTTCATTGCGAGGAAATGGCGGAATGATTTGGGCTTTTTTTCCATTAGAATGTTTTCAGAAACTGTTAGAGACAGGCAGCTGGAAACCATTCGAAAAATTTATCTGGCTTTCGGTGAAAATTTTACGGGCTTCACAGAGAATAAGGACTGTTACTACAGCTTTAAGGAGCCCCACAATGGAAAAAAAGCCCAAATCATTCCGCCATTTCCTGACAATGAAAATCCGACGAGGGGGCGGGACCACTCCTCCCACAAGGCGTGCTCACAGGCGAGTGACGCAACCGACAGGCGTGGAAAAACTCACGCATGCGCACGAAGGTTCAAGCTTGGCTGACGTAAAAACATATGAATCAAATCCATATAGTTTTTGAAAAAACTAAAAAGGTACGATACTTTTCTAACAGACCTCGTATCTTCAACCGCTTATTATTATTATTATTATTATTATTATTATTATTATCATCATCATCATACACACACACACACACACACACACACACACACACACACACACACACACACACACACACACACACACACACACGTTGTGTGGGCCGCTGAAGAGGAGGTACTGCTGGCCCACCACCACCAGATGGCGCCCTGCTTGAAGTGCGGGCTTCAAGCATGAGAGGGCGTCATAGCAAACGGGAGTGACAGCTGTCACTCGTCATCAGCACCAGCTGTCACTCATCCACATCACCACCACCATAAAGGCCGGACTGCAACTCCACCTCCCCACCGAGAAATCAGCTACCAAGCAAGGTAACCTTCTCTGCGGTGATTATTATAACTAAACCTTGTTCTGTGTGCAGCCGTATTCCTGGAGTCTGAAGCTGGATTGGCGGATAGTGGGAGTGCAACGTTCTTCGCCTCTCACTCCATCCAGGGAAGAGACTGACAGGAGCTGCACGGGTGAAACTGTTTCTGGGTGTGGAGGTTCTCCCTCCCGGAGGAACTAAGTACGAGGAGATTACTGGGTGTGACTTCACACAACACTTCATCCTGGACCCGGCCCTCCTGGCCGACTTCTACCGGCAGCACCCGGACAAACCTGGTCGGGGGCCAGGAGGCGCCCGTTGAGGGGGGGATCTGTTGTGTGGGCCGCTGAAGAGGAGGTACTGCTGGCCCACCACCACCAGATGGCGCACTGCTTGGAGTGCGGGCTTCAAGCACGAGAGGGCGCCGGAGCCACTGGGAGTGACAGCTGTCACTCATCATCAGCACCAGCTGTCACTCATTCAACTCATCACCATCACCATAAAGGCCGGACTGCAACTCCACCTCCTTGCCGAGAAATCAGCTACCTTGGAGGTAATTTTCTCTGCTAAACTGAAAACACTGACTAATACTCTGAACTTCTTTGCAGCCGTTTTCCTGTGGGTGTTGCCTTATCTGTGGGATTGGCGTTTGGTGTGATCAGCGACGGCTTCGCTTCACACCCCAACTGGATAAGTGGTTAGGCAGGAGCTGCACGAGTGTGTGACTGGAGGTGGAGGTGCTCCCTCCCAAAAGAACACAGACTGTGGGATTACTGAGTGTGCGTACTCACACTCACCTGTACTGTTTCTGTTCTCTGCCAGCAGTACCAGGTCTGACAGCTGGACCCAGGACTTGGTGGCTCCGGTGTTCTTCAGATCCGTTGGCGGTGAGGGCCGTGTGGGATCCGGCTCGGTTCTGGACGGGCGTCTCCTATCCTCAAGCCTGCCCACACGTCACCCAACGTAATTGACTGTAGTTCCAAACTGGTTGTTGTCTGTATTCCGTTGTGCACAATTTACAACATTAAATTGTTACTGTTTGGCTTATCCATTGCCCGTTCTTTTACGCCCCCTGTTGTGGGTCTGTGTTCCTACACTTTCACAACATAGGCACTGGCAACAGGCCTCGGGGCCTATACAGGGCATCTTCTTTTTAAAATGCATCTGCTTGTAAGTTCAATTATGATATGATATATATATAATGTATAATCTCTTCTGAATGCATTTTCATTTTTTTAAAATAAACTCATTCACCACACATGCACTGGTGACCTGCAGTATTGTTTGTCTGTGGGCACAGAACCCCCCCCCCCCCCCCCCCCCCCCCCCACCTTCCCATCCCCCAGATTTAACACTTTCAGAAAGAAGAATCTGCAAAAGCCATAGTGTGACGGTCAGGTACACCCTAGGCAGCATACTAGTCTATTATAGGGAATAAATCTAAGTAGTATTTTTAATATAAATTAACACATTTACAGCCTGTTTTCTTTAGACAAGTCAGAGGACTTTTGCATCAGTCACATGGCCTATAGGTTTAGGCTGCTATAGGTTTAATCTATTTTCTTGTATGAAAAACAGGTTACAATACATAGGACACAAAATATGTCAGGATTTTAAGATGATAATTAAAAAGCAATAATTTCTGCACCTTGTATGACTGACAGATTATTAGACACTGTGTAAGTAGTTGTGAAACGCTAAACCTGAAACCGCTGACAGTTACACAAAAAGAATTGTGTGCAGTTTACTCTGGACTGTCTGCTTCCTTTAGATCACACAGCTATGAAAGTTGTCGGGACACAGGTATCCGTTTTGTTGCTTGGAGTAAAGTGTAAAATTACAAGCGCGCCTGTGGATGTGCTTTGCCGCTCACTTATTTAGCGTCAGCAGCCACTGATGTCAGCTGTGTAGCTGTTTAAGGAACGAGCATTATCCTTTGAAAACAGTGGTTATGGAAAATGTCACAGGAAATACACCTGGAGAATATCAAAGCACTAAGTAGGTAGGAGTTTCAGCAACAACATCAAAGTAAGACACACTTTTATTTTCCAAGTTTTATGCTGCATATCTTTTCCAGGGAAACTATGCCATCAAAATTGAAATGCAGAAACACAACCCTGCAAACACTGACAAAGTGATACCACCAGGGTTTAAGCAGTTTCAGTGCTTTGAGCAAATTTATTGCAAATTTTGATTGTGGCAAACCAAAAAAAAAAAAAAAAAAAAACAGTGAGCATGTCAGCTTGACACTTCAGAATAAGGGATGTACAGGGAAAGGTATTTGGTAGCAGCAGGGTGCAAATGTCATTGCTCGTTTCCAACACAGTTGTCGTTTTCCCACCTAAGACCCACGGTGTGTAAGTATCAATAATGGGTCATGGGTGTGTTGGTTATTAAAAGGAGGCAGTGGTCAAGTGCAGTGTCGGTGCGTTGTTATTATGAGGCAGCAGAAAACAGTTGTCGCACAGACCAACAAAAATCATGGCACTGGTAAAGATTCCAGAAAAGGAACAGTTACAGTATGTGTATTGTGTTCAATCATGTGCCCACTGATGTCAATACTAAGCAACATAATTCAAGAAGAGAGGAAGCCAACAAGAGGAGCAGATGTCTTGACAGCCTTAACTGATTCCACCAAAGGAAACATTGTGTGCATTACATTCTAATAATGGATATGCTGTAGATCAGGGGTGGCCAAGTTCGGTCCTCGAGAGCCACCTTCCTGAAAGACTCGTTAGCAGACTTTTAATGAGCCTTTCATTGGATTCAGATGTGTTGGAGCAGGGAGACAACTATCAGGAAGGTGGCTCTCGAGGACCGAACTTGGCCACCCCTGCTGTACATGGTTGGCCTACACACTATATGGCTGGTGCTGGCACCTCTCATGAGATAATTGGAGAACATTCTAAGGAAAGAATGGCAAAGGTTTTCACTTCGTGAATCAAGATCCAATGTTGACTTCCAAGAAACACATTGGGTTGAACTTGTGAAAAGAGAACTTGTAGATTCAGCTGATTTTATAAAAAGTTTTCTAACCCAGTGTCGACATGTGGTGGGTCCACTGCATTGAGACAAACTGAAGAAACAATCCATGCGATGGAACCTTCTATTCTTAACTGTTTAAAATATACCCAAGAATGTTTCATCGGAAAACCATTGGTACCGGTGCTTATTCATGGATTCTGTAGTCTGAAGCAGATGTCTACTACTTTCCTTGGACGGGATGCCAGTCTAATGCAGGTTGCTCTCCCAGCTAAGGCTGGTAGCCATTTACAGCTGAGTGGTCTGGGACAATACAGATGAAGCATCTTGTCTAAGGATGCAGACAGGTAGTGTAATCAGGAATGGAACCTACATACTGGTAGCCAACACCATCTCACCGAGACACCTAGTCTGGGTCAAATCATAAACTCAAAGTCTCATGCTGATTTGCTGAAACAGAGAGACAAGACACTCACTCACTCACTCATCTTCAACTGCTTAGTCCAATCAAGGGTCGCGGGGGGCTGGAGCCTATCCCAGCAGTCATAGAGCGCGAGGCGGGGTACATCCAGGACAGGACACGCCAGTCTGTCGCAGGGCCACAAACAGACAAACAAACACATTCACACCCACTCGCACACCTACAGACAATTTAAAGATTCCAATCCACCTAACCCGCATGTCTTTGGATGTGGGAGGAAACCAGAGCACCTGGAGGAAACCCACGTAAACACGGGGAGAACATGCAAACTCCACACAGAAAGGCCACAGGCGGGAATTGAACCCATGACCTTCTCGCCGTGAGGCAACAGTGCTAACCACTAAGCCACCGTGCTGCAGAGAGACAAGACATTTATCTTGAAATGCTTTGGAATCAAATTGGTTTGTCCTCATTTAACACCCTGATTTAACATTATGTGACTTTAATCTGTTACACAAACATGAGGACACAATTGACTGAAAAGTGGGCTCAAGTTAATATTGACATCATATGAGCCATTAAGGAGTTTTTGAATAGCAGAATGACACCTGCAGGGATCCTGGAACTGCAAACCACTGGCATAAATACAGGGACTACCAAGGGTGCCATGTTGAAAATAACCTCAAAACATTTTACTCACACTTAATGTTGCACAACTAAAAACAGGTCCAACCAGACAGAAAATTACAGCAACAAAGATCGTTTCCATAAATTCTTTCTTTGTTTGACTTGCACTCCTGGGAATGGGAGATGAACCAGGTTTGATGAGGTCAGTTCTTCAGAGAAGCATTCTTGAGTGAAAGCTCACCATTCCTTGCTCTCAGGGTTACAGAAGGCCATAAAAGTGCACACCGTCATTGGTGTTGCAGAGTTATGTGATTCAAGTTGCAGTTTTATGGTTGTAGATGGTCTCGTGAGACTTTGAACTCCTTTGAACCGGGTTCACATTGGACTTGTAATGAGATGAAAGTGTTTTGAGGCTTTTCTTTTTCTCCTGAAAAGAACAAGGACGAGGCTTTAGTAAAACCGATTCTGAAGATCTGTCTTTGGAGAGCTTTATGCTACAATTGGACATGGTATATTTAAATCAAATCAATTTTATTTATATAGCGCCAAATCACAACGGACAGTTGCCCCAAGGCGCTTTATATTGTAAGGCAAAGCCATACAATAATTACGGAAAAACCCCAACGGTCAAAACAACCCCCTGTGAGCAAGCACTTGGCGACAGTGGGAAGGAAAAACTCCCTTTTAACAGGAAGAAACCTCCAGCAGAACCAGGCTCAGGGAGGGGCAGTCTCCTGCTGGGACTGGTTGGGGCTGAGGGGGGAGAACCAGGAAAAGACATGCTGTGGAGGGGAGCAGAGATCAATCACTAATGATTAAATGCAGAGTGGTGCATACAGAGCAAAAAGGGAAAGAAACACTCAGTGCATCATGGGAACCCCCCAGCAGTCTAAGTCTATAGCAGCATAACTAAGGGATGGTTCAGGGTCACCTGATCCAGCCCTAACTATAAGCTTTAGCAAAAAGGAAAGTTTTAAGCTTAATCTTAAAAGTAGAGAGGGTGTCTGTCTCCCTGATCTGAATTGGGAGCTGGTTCCACAGGAGAGGAGCCTGAAAGCTGAAGGCTCTGCCTCTCATTCTACTCTTACAAACCCTAGGAACTACAAGTAAGCCTGCAGTTTGAGAGCAACGCGCTCTATTGGGGTGATATGGTACTATGAGGTCCCTAAGATAAGATGGGACCTGATTATTCAAAACCTTATAAGTAAGAAGAAGAATTTTAAATTCTGTTCTAGAATTAACAGGAAGCCAATGAAGAGAAGCCAGTATGGGTGAGATATACTCTCTCCTTCTAGTCCCTGTCAGCACTCTAGCTGCAGCATTTTGAATTAACTGAAGGCTTTTCAGGGAACTTTTAGGACAACCTGATAATAATGAATTACAATAGTCCAGCCTAGAGGAAATAAATGCATGAATTAGTTTTTCAGCATCACTCTGAGACAAGACCTTTCTAATTTTAGAGATATTGCACAAATGCAAAAAAGCAGTCCTACATATTTGTTTAATATGCACTTTGAATGACATATCCTGATCAAAAATGACTCCAAGATTTCTCACAGTATTACTAGAGGTCAGGGTAATGCCATCCAGAGTAAGGATCTGGTTAGACACCATGTTTCTAAGATTTGTGGGGCCAAGTACAATAACTTCAGTTTTATCTGAGTTTAAAAGCAGGAAATTAGAGGTCATCCATGTCTTTATGTCTGTAAGACAATCCTGCAGTTTAGCTAATTGGTGTGTGTCCTCTGGCTTCATGCATAGATAAAGCTGGGTATCATCTGCGTAACAATGAAAATTTAAGCAATGCTGTCGAATAATACTGCCTAAGGGAAGCATGTATAAAGTGAATAAAATTGGTCCTAGCACAGAACCTTGTGGAACTCCATAATTAACCTTAGTCTGTGAAGAAGACTTCCCATTTACATGAACAAAGTGTAATCTATTAGATAAATATGATTCAAACCACCGCAGCGCAGTGCCTTTAATACCTATGGCATGCTCTAATCTCTGTAATAAAATTTTATGGTCAACAGTATCAAAAGCAGCACTGAGGTCTAACAGAACAAGCACAGAGATGAGTCCACTGTCTGAGGCCATAAGAAGATCATTTGTAACCTTCACTAATGCTGTTTCTGTACTATGATGAATTCTAAAACCTGACTGAAACTCTTCAAGTAGACCATTCCTCTGCAGATGATCAGTTAGCTGTTTTACAACTACCCTTTCAAGAATTTTTGAGAGAAAAGGAAGGTTGGAGATTGGCCTATAATTAGCTAAGATAGCTGGGTCAAGTGATGGCTTTTTAAGTAATGGTTTAATTACTGCCACCTTAAAAGCCTGTGGTACATAGCCAACTAATAAAGATAGATTGACCATATTTAAGATCGAAGCATTAATTAATGGTAGGGCTTCCTTGAGCAGCCTGGTAGGAATGGGGTCTAATAGACATGTTGATGGTTTGGAGGAAGTAACTAATGAAAATAACTCAGACAGAACAATCAGAGAGAAATTTAAAAGCACTTTTCACAAGAATGGGAGAGACAATTGCATAACGTGTACTGATGATTCAAACTATGCATTTGTAGATGGAACGTCTGGAGATAGAGCAAAAAAGACAAAGACTTTCTTTCACAGTGTCCGTTGGTGTTTGCTTGACTGACTGAAACTTTCGTTGTGCTTTTATGTGTCACAGTTGGACAGACTGCATTTGTAGACACTGTTAAATCCTGCCACAAGAAAGTATAGGAAAAAGATACTCCAAGTGTTTTTACAAGGTAATCATGGCATGTTGTTGCAAACAGGTTTGCCGTAAGGCACCAGTTCTCAATTATGTTTTGTGTGACCCCACGCACTACATTATTTTAATGACAGCCTGATTGGCTCGTACTTTATTCTCTGGCCAGAGGCACCAACCTTGAATTATAACTGAACACGCCCAATTTAGGTAATATATTGTGAGTAGATCAAGGAGAGATGAGAATTGCGCAACTCCTAGAGTCCAAAGGAATCCCAGTCTCAGCATATACGTATATTTGAAGGGTTTTGATTTATTTGCACAATTCAGCAAGCAACAATAATAAAAATTATTATTTAGCCTACAGCAGGGTGCAGCAGGGTATTGTAATCACTTGTGTGTCTTTCTGTGTACACAGTACCTTATATGGGTGAGCAAACGTTGGAGTATAGTGTGTTTCCAGATGATTAACGTCTGTCAAAAATATAGCTCCTAAAAAATACATTTTCAGGATATTTCTGCAATCAACAAGGCCAGAGAGATGATGTTAAACTCCTATCAGTCAGTAAATCATTTAAAATCAAATGGTATTTGTGATGTTATGATAACACCACAATGACAAATGAGTTGCATTTATATAACACTTTTATGATCAGTGATGCCTCATATTCGCCCATTCACACACTCCAGTATCTGAGTGCTGCCATGCAAAGAGCTTAATACACCTTGGGAGCGACTTGGGGTTTAAGGACCTTTGTTATTTTTCAGTCTGATGGGGATCTCAACCGAGGCTCCTCTGCTCACAGTCCCACCGCTTTAAGCACTTGACTAACACTTCCCAATCATGACATCGTGAAATGACATCAGAACTGTGCAAAAGCACATTTAACAGGATATCTCCACATCCAACTGCTGGAAGGACTTGGCGGCAAACCAATGGTTACTTAAGGAGACTCAGATGAGGAGTATCACTGGCATTATGAGGGAACATAAGCTATGTGGTGTGTTTCTTTGTGCATGATCCAGCACCCACAAGGACCCCAGTGGCTAGAGAAGACTGAGCTCACACCCACATTTCACCTGGCTGTGGTAGACAGATGACTACTTTCAAGAGGTGAGCATGGTCTAGTTGTCTGCCTGGGTGGTTCCCATCCAGGCCAAGGCAGTTCTGGAGTGTAATGGATGTGGCACTGTATCGCACCGGCTTATGCTCCCAAACCTGTGCTACAACCAATAGAGCCAGATTATCAATGGCTGGCTTATTGTTCTCACCACTACCACTCTTCGTACATGCTGAAATGATGACCATACTTTGACAGTGCATTATTATGGGCATGCATTGAACCGTCGGTGCCTTTCGATTAAGAATGTGCAGGCGGAGGAATACATAGGTTTATACAATGTCCCACTCCCGAGAAATACAGTAATACAACTAATCATCTATGATGATGAAATACCAACAATACAATTTGTATTTTGAGGAAAAAAGAACAAAATATGACATGGCTATTTCATCCATTCAACTCAAGTCTATGAGCATGTGATGGTGCCCCACGTTGGCACATCCACCACACAACAGAACTGCCCTGAGTGCTGGATAACGAAAACCCAGGTACACCATCCCCACCTCTAGAAAGTAACCATCTATCTGCTGCAGCCATGTGAGATGTGTACATCCCCTTTGCCTTCTCTAGCTGCTAGGGTCTTCAATACCAAGGCAGCTGCATGTTGGATCATGAACAGAAAAATGAACCAAAAATGCATGGCCAAAATACTGTAGCTGAGGCTTCTTCACTATGCAACACTTCAAGTGCAAAGAATGATTCTGAATAAATCTGTGACAAACATAGTTTGGGGGGAGGGGGGATATCTGGTAAAGAGGTTGGGTTCAAATCTCTGTGCTTTTCTAAACAGCATTTGCAATCAGAAAAACTGGCAACTTTTGAGATCAGGGTTAAGACTATTCCAATTTTTCCTGTATATTTGTATTGTCAAGTGTGTTGGTAGCGTGGCCCAGCAGTGGGTCACCCCTTTGAGTCCGGTCTGCTTGAGGTTTCTTCCTCAAATCATCAGAGGGAGTTCTTCCTTACCACTGTCACCTGTGTGCTTGCTCTAGGGGTTGGTTTGACCTTACTTGTGTGAAGTACCTTGAGGCAGCGTTGTTGTGATTTGGTGCTATATAAATATAAATGTAATGAAATGAAGTGAAAATGAAATGAAGTATGATACACTTTTGCATGATTTCAATCAGGTGAAAAAAGACACATTGCTATTATATAATAAACATAATGACAGGGTTAAATAAAAGAGACACTGCTCTTCAAAAACAAACAAAAAAGCACTCGTTGCTCTGGGATTAAGTGCTTTCACATTCCACTTTTGCACTAACACCTTGACAAGGGATTTGCGGAGAATCTGCCTCCCTCATCACCCCTCCCTCACTGTGCCTCTCCCTGGGAGTGAGAGTTTAAAGGAGGGCTGGTCCTTCCTTCATTTACCGCTCCTCAGAATGAGTTTGAGCAAATTCATGTCAGACAGAGTCTAAAGTTTGGGCAACACACCGCTGGTGTCCCTACATGGTACCAACTCAGCCTCCGGACTCATCACCTTGAGATCGAAGAGGACACAAGTTGATGCTCACGACATGGACACCTACTGTGTGTTGTGAATGAACAACCTCTCGCTTTCTTATTTGATGCCATCTTCTGAATGAATTTGCTGTTGCTGAAGCTCAACAGAAGCAAGCATACTAAGGACGGAGTTCAGCAGCTCTGAGAGGTATGCATGCTTGATGGCTGACTCAATCGTGCTTGTTAAAGCTTGTTCAGAGCATGTGCAACTTTTTTTTAAAGGTGTTCAATTGTGAGGATTGACCTTCTTAGCCTCACCCCTTTGTCCCCCTCCCAGTCCTTTTTGTCAGGGAAGTTGTGGAGATGTCCCCCTCGCTGCCTTGGCTCCTGCTGCTGTTTGGGCTCCAGGCTCTTCAGGCACAGGACTATGAAGAGGACTATGAAGATGAGGTGGTGATCCACAAGAAGCAGAGTAAACTCTATTTGCCCAATTCTGTACCTCAAAATGGCCAATGTAAGTGTAAAGTAGATGGATAATATGCAGTAGTTTTACAGCTTCCACTATGAGGCACTATACAGTCAGTTTGTTGGTGCGATTCCACTGATCTACCTCAAGTATCATCTTTGCACAGGTGTTTTTTTTTTCCTTTCTTGACTGGAAAAACCCATAAACATAATGTGATACTTAGCAAGGACGTCGCCAGAGGGTGCAATCCACTTGATCTTATCGAAACGTGTTTTTTTTCCAAAACCATCCATCTCCTGGGTGACCGTTCTTTGCGCTGTTGCGCAAATGTTTTATCCACTCAGAATTCGCTTCCCCGGGCACATTCTTTCTGTGGCATATTTCCGTGAAGATTAATGTGATTTACACTCAGTCTGTATGGGATCTGTGCCCTCTGTTCACTGCTGGAGGTTGGTGCAGCAAGTTGAGATGCTTTTGTTCTTCTTGAACTTTGACATTTACGTATGAACATTCTCTCAGTCTTCCCAAAAGGCTGATAGGCACTAAAATGGTCCATAAATTACTTTTAGCCTTTTTGAAGGTGCTGCACATATAGTAAAACTTGACTTTTAGTAGCATTGTAAAGTAACTTGCTCATCATTTCAATGTGATCAGTTTAGATTTATTTGCAAACTGTGAAGAACGAGATCAGAAATAGTTGCTTATTTATCTTTGTGCTATTACCTGCTATTTTATGTTTAGTAAACAGGCCATTCTTCTTCCTTTTCAGCAGTCATTGATGAAAACTGCAGTTTGGAGTTAGCCTTTCTGATTGACAGCTCAGAAAGCGCCAAGGACAACCATGACCAGGAGAAGCGCTTTGCTTCAGATGTGATGGACCGGCTACAGGACCTCCGATTGCAGACTGGCCGGGGTCTCCGCTCACGTGCCGCTGTCCTCCAGTACAGCAGTCATGTCATCATAGAGCAGACCTTCAAGCAGTGGAAGGGCCCCCGAGACTTCAAGGCCCGAATAGCTCCCATTGTGTATATTGGCCACGGTACCTACACCACCTACGCCATCACCAATCTGACGCGCATCTACCTGGAAGAGTCCACTTCCAATAGCGTCAAGGTGGCCATTCTGCTCTACGATGGCATCTCTCACCCCAGAAACCCGGACCTATTTTCAGCTGTAGCTGATGCAAAGAACCAGGGTGTCCGTTTTTTCACTATAGGCATCACACCTGAAGCCAATGAACCTGCCAACATAGCCCAGTTGCGACTAATTGCCAGTGCTCCAGCCTCACGCTACCTTCACAATCTGCAGGATCCAGGCATCGTGGACAAAGTTATCAAGGAGATAGTGAGTAAAAACAAACTGATATAGAGATCAGATTACATG
Source organism: Thalassophryne amazonica (assembly GCF_902500255.1). NCBI lineage: Eukaryota > Metazoa > Chordata > Actinopteri > Batrachoidiformes > Batrachoididae > Thalassophryne > Thalassophryne amazonica. The sequence goes on along the minus strand of NC_047103.1, from coordinate 152,703,155 downwards.
CAGAGTTTTAGATGGTGAAAATGGTTGGGAGATTCATTCAGCACAACTTCTTCTAGTCTTCATCTCCATCATGCCAGCAAACAGTTTCATGAATTGACAATTTAGTTTTTTTTTTTTTCTGGATTTTTTGACCTAAATTAAAAATTAACCTGCAGGACTGAGCCCTTTTACATTTGAATTTTTTTTTAAATTCATGATTTGATAGATATCAATCTGGAGGGTATAATGTGGGGTGCAGTATTTGCCCCATGCTGAGAAAAGCAACACTTCACTGTAAGCCCTAATGTTAACTGATTATCAGGTTTTAATAGGCAAAAAGCAGCAAATACACTTACAGCAAATTAATGTACAACGCAAAACTACTTCCTCTGTGCTCTCTTTAACACAGTGTATTGGTTTATTAGGTTATTGTACCCAAATAACACCTACTTGCTTCAACAGATCTGTTTTCATTGCTTAATGCATAACTGGAAAATTAATAAAAATGTAATATTCATTCTGAAATAACACTAAAAATGTGAAATTGTCAACTTGTTCTTAGACAATGTAAGTTTAGCCCTTACCCATGTGACGCGCATTAGGGCAGCTTTGTTGTGATTTGGTGCTATATAAATAAAATGAATTGTTTGTGGAGTCAGCGACTCAGGTCAGGTCTCTGAGCGTGCACCGTCCCAGGTCCTTTATAGTCAGACAAACAACCAGTCCTTCCCCACTTCTTGAAAGAAGCAAATATCTGCTGTGGCCAGGTAAAATGTGAGCGTCCCCTTGGCCTTTTTCAGTTATTGGGGACCTCAACACTGAGGCACCTGCGTACTGGATCATGGTCAGAGAAACGCACCACATGACCAAAGTTGTGGCTGAAAATCACTTCGTACATGAGTAACACACCTCACCCAAGTCACTGTTAGCAAAGGCTAGTGTGACACAAAGTCATTCCAGTAGTGCCCAAGAGCTCTCCAAAGAGACCTTGTACCAAAGACATTCAGCTGTCTCCCTAGATCACTGGGTAGTGTCCAAGTCTCACGACCATACAGTAACCCTGCATATGAATACTCTGTATGCACCAAGGTTGGTTTGGAACCTACTACTATTTCCAACCATTACTGTAGTATATACTATAAGTAAGCAAGAGAGTAGTAGGGACACAATTCAGATGCAGTACCTCCATACAAACGTATGCACAAAAAAAGTTTATTTTGCTACAGCAGACTGATTAAATTAGTCCTGATACTTAATAAAAGTATATCTAAACGATGCCAAGCCTAGACACTGCAACTGTTTTCATGTATGTTCACTATCTTCTTAGAATTTTCCCAGGAGGTTCTTGTTGTCCAGTAACCAAGCTTCAGCTGTATCATGGGACATTGTAGTGTAGCTTGTTTGCACACTACGGAGGAAGTAGATCATCTACGTACTTTTCAGCTACTACTAAATACCTGCTGAGTATTTGGATACCCTACTAACCGTGACATGCGGCTTTATGCCCACTACATAAGCTAGTATGACTATTTAGATGTAGCCTAGACCGGAACATTCATTCTTCTGCAAAGGTATCACCATCTTCAAAGACCTTGACTCCGTAGCATCAACTAGGAAACGTATTTCTATTTTTAGTTATTATGACATCAGTGACTGGCGTTCCTTCCGCTGACTGTTGGTGAGTTTCCACAAAGATTATTAGAGCATGTGCTGCTCTGCAATGTCTTGGAGAAACAGCCTGCTTTTTCGGCTTCAACATATGTTTTGCATTAAATCTCTTTGTGGGAAAATCAGGTGCAGTGAAGAAGTCCACCAGGATCGCTCATATATGCTGCATCATCTGAGAACCACTTCAAGCTCTGGCTTACTGTTGACACAGGTGCTTCACATCCAGATATGATGAAGGGTATCTACACATCTGACACAGGAGTGCGGACTGGATTAGCTGAGCATTGATCACATTTAACTTGACAGCTTGTATTCGACAGCCCAGCAGCAGTCAGCTTCCAACCAGACTTTCATCTTACTGCCCGGTTACGGGCAGCATCTGTATGTCATAAGCACGTGCCCCTGTCCCAGCTAAGGAGCCATCTTTTACCTCTGGTGTGCCTTCGTCTCAGTGTTTCACTGCATTGGTCGTTTTATTGAGGATGGACCGTCTACGCTGACTTCAGACACCCTTCCCTAGTCATGCAGAAACGTCCCCTGAGATTAAGAGGGGCTCTTTTACTAATCATTGCATGTGGTTTGGGTTTAGCCTTGGTGGAATTTCAGCCATGCTGCCTTCTGTGGTCAGCTTTCATGTTAGGACAAAAGAAACCCGTGGGGGGGAAAACTGGAGCTTTGGAAAGATGTGAGTGAAAATGTGAGGAACTCTAGGATGGTGAAAGCTCCAACTGCGGTATCTGTAACCTGGAACAGTCCTTATCGCGTTATTCACTTCATTTGTACCGCTTGGGTCAAAAGGGCCCTGAGGGCTTTCATTATACCCGAGATGTCTGCCTGGACTTTCTTCTTTATCTCTTTCTGTCTATCCAACACATCACAGACATACCATTTGTGGAAAAAAATTATTTTTTTAATTTTATATTTCAGCATCTTTGGATACACTACAAGGTTAATGAAGCTCAAGGTTTTACTTCTCTTTACTGTGGAAAATGTCACAGGAAATTAAGCTTCACTTTCAAAACAGTTCTGGCTAGGATATTAGCTCATGGTCATAGTCTGATTTTTGACCTACTTGTTGTAGCTCAGATTTCACAGGAAATGACATTGATGCTGTTTTTATAATCAAATTTTACTTATCAAATTGCACATGCTTATGCATTTTTGGGAAAGTGCAATGTCATTGAACCGCAAGGTCATACATCTGTTTTTGACCTACTTTCTGCTATTGGTCAGGTGTCACAGGAAATGAGGTTCATGCATTTTTTTTTATTAATTTTTTTAATTAAGCTTTACTTTTCAAATCCTTTTTGTATAAACACCTGGGATCACACAGACTGGGATCCTTCTGAACATCAAGGTCTTACTCCTGTTTTGACCTGCATTTGCTGAAACAGACATTACAGATGATCACGCTAAAGCTTCTTTTTTTATAAACTTCACTTTCTAAATCCCTCATATTTAAGCATTTTTAGATTTACAAGAATACAACTGAATCTCAAGGTTGCTCTCCTGTTTTTGACCTACTTGAATTATATTAATGCTTTTTAAAAAATAAATTAATCTTTGGGAATACTTCATAGTTAAGCATCTGTGGATGAACTAGTACAGTTTGGAGCTCAAGTTCTTTCTCCTGTTTTGACTGACTTTTTGTTAGGCCCAATATCACACAGTGATATTAATGTGTATGTTTAAATGAAACTTCACTTTTCAAATTCCAGATTTAAGCATTTTTAAACTAGAATGCAATTGTAGCTCATTTTATTTGACTCACTCTTTGTTGTTGGTCAAGTGTTATCCATGTTTATGTTCTTTTTAAAATCAAGCTTAATTAATTAAATTCTCTATTTTAAGCATATCTGCATTAACTAGAATGCTGTTGAAGCTCAAGTTCATGCTTCTATCTTTCAATTTTTATCAGGTTCAAGGTAAATTTTGCTGCTCTGTCTTCTAAAAACAGAAACCTTGTTTTTGTAAATCTCCTTTAACTGTGTGTGTATGTAAATTATATTATTAATGAAGCTCAAGGTCGTGACACTGAGTTGGTGTATCATTTTTAATTTTGATGAATTATTCACAGAATTTACCATATGATGTAGATCTCTTGCACTGTTTCTGGATCTTTTGAAGGCATTTGATACTGTGGATCACGGCCTCTTGTTAGAAGTTATTTACAAACATGGTGTCTCCACACATGGTGTCTCCACGCTGTCTCTTCGTTTGCAGACTATTTAGCAAGTAGGGCACAGTGCATTCAGATGGCTGGTGTTAATTCCACCTTCCTTGTGGTCAAGAAAGGTGTTCCTCAGGGCTCAGATTTAGGAACCATTTTGCTCATAATTTATACTACTGATCTGTGTGCAAACCTATCAAATGCCTTCTATCATCTTTATGCTGATGACACTGTAATCTATTGTTGTTCAAACTCAGTGACAGGCATATGAATTTTTGCAGTCCACTTTTGATGTAGTGCAGTGTCGTCTGGAGAAATTCAAACTGATCTTGAATGCAGAAAAATCCAAAATAATGTTTTCCTCAAAGTCACATATTTGCACTGTAATGTAATGTTTGCACTTGGTATTGTAAATTATTTGGTATTTAGAATTTTTCACATATATCACCATATTTCCTTTATGATGTGCTTTGTGATGGCTTAAACAGAATCTTGACATTCTTGTGTGTCTTTTTCTACAGACTGAGTTGGCAGATGAAGGGGTGAGCACTGGAGATGCAATATTTATGCACATCTTGATTTGTGTATGCAAATGAACCATCTGACTGTTCTATTGTGTTTGAAGTGTCCTTTGGCCCAGAGCATCTGTGCATGTGAGAAGGGTGAGCGAGGTCCCAGCGGCCCTCCTGTGAGTATCCCATGTAGCTGGTATTTGCCCGCCTCTGGTGCATGCTTTAAGATCACATCTGTCTTTGGAAACCACATCTATTTTTCTTCTTCTGCCCCAGTGCACAACTACCTTTGAAGTTTTGTTATGTGCAACAGAGTCTACAAAGGCATTGTTAATGCTAACAGGCTCTATAATTGCAGGTTTTTGGGGATAGTTAGTAAATCTTGGAGTTTTGAGAAGTTGTGATTCCCTGCAGAAGTGACAGTACACCAAATGTCTCACATTCCTCTTCCACATGAGTGTGAACATGCCTGAACACATATTTACATGAGAAATCAGGAGAATCGTGGCTTTTGAAAAACTTGGTGGATTTCTCAATTCACAGGCTTTGCAGATATGAAGTTGCAAGCAACACAGTTTGCACACCAAAGCTGTGCCGAGATGTGAAACCTCCTTTTATTACTCAGACGGGTTCCATGAAAATTAGAAGCGTGGTTTTGCTTTGATCTTGTTTCATAGGATGGGGAAGAGAATAATTACCCTTTCAATCCTCGTGCTCGGAAGAAAAGCTGTTTCACATCACGGACAGTGGATGCACACTGACAGAACCAGAGTCCAGCCAAAAACAGGAAAAAAAAAAGATGAATGAAACAATCAGAACAGCCTGCAACTGTGACCACAGCATATGAGCCTGCATGAAAAGATGCAGAGGAGCCTCACAGTGTGTGCAGCAGACCCCCTGTGCCTCACCTGTGTAGACGTACTAACAGTCCAAATATGTTGCTTCTTTGACTGCAGGGTAAGAAAGGTCGACCTGGAGAGGATGGAAGCCCCGGACAGAAAGGACAGAAGGTGCTGAGCCGTTCATTACCCGTGTTTTGGTTTAAATGTGTTCAAACTAGGAGATTTGTCTTGCCAAATGAAACTAAAATTTTGCTTTTTGTTTGTTTGGTTTGTTCTTTCAGGGTGAGAATGGACTCAGTGGACTTCCTGGTCGAGAAGGATCAGAGGTGAGTGCAGGGAGATAAATCAGCTGTTTGAAACCCTTAAGGTGCCTTGACACTTGCACAAATTTGATTCCAAACTGTTGCAAGTTGCACGTGAACTGTGCGCAAATAAAATTTTGAAATCTTCAAAACTTCTGGCACGCATTCATTTTGTGAACTAATCATGAACGTTGCTCAACCTATTCGAAACCACTGCGTGTCAATCCGTGTCATTGCGTGCAGGACATCTAAATGATTATGATGAGTTGTTACATCTATAATAAACATAACTTTACAGATACATTATCTAACTCATAAGAAGGAATGAAATGCAACTGTTTTACCAATTTATTGCAATATATTATAAATAATTACCTTGGAGACAAGATTCCAAATGCGTTCTCCACTGCATGATGCACATGAGACAACCTGCAGCTGTAGATGATTTTCTGTGATTCTGGGAGCGATGAAAGAATGGTTTCATCAGCCAAATTCTGCATCATCGCCGCATCGACTACAAAATTATTATTTTGTATAGCGTGTCATCAAGCGGGACAAAGTGCGGCATCCAGAGAGGCAAAGTAGGTCGCACTGGCACAACAAATTGCACGGCAGTGCGGGGATCAAGTTTGTGCAAGTGTCAAGACACCTTTAGTCTGGAGATGAGGTCCTGTCATACCCTGTGGTGTCTGTCTATTTGCTGACATCAGTCCACCAGACTCCACAGGCGCTAATTCGACATCAGTCAGGCACCGTTGATGAAATTTTCAACATGCTTGATATTGTCGACATTCATACGAAACCGCCAACAAGAATTGAGCTCCTCTACCACCACGTCACCTCGACTAGTACACTGTTACTGCTCTGTTCCCCTTCGCCGGCCTCCAGTGGCTAACATGGGAGGCTTGAGCAGTTGACCACCTCCTCTGGATCTCTTGGGCAGAAAGAAACATGGATAAATATGAAATGTGAAGGAATATGTAGAGCCTGTCTCATCGATGCACCAGTAGCAAGTGATGTAATCGTAGAGTTACGTCAAATTTATATAAGCAATATCACCTGATGTCACAAATGTAGAGTCAAAGATCAGCTCCGCCATGTTACACTACTGCTCAGCAAAATGTGCTACCAATGCACCTGCCCTCGATGGCAAAGGTTGAACTACATCCTATAGTAAGTTACTGGACGTCCCTAAATGTTGAGCTTTGACAGTACAACGTCAAACTCCGCTGAACTACGTTGACCTGCATTGAAGACAGGAATTTTGGACCCCTTTAGCAAGCCTTCTCTGGCATTTCACAAAGATTTTGAGAATCTGCTGCATCGGGCAGTGTCAAGCCACATCACGTCATAGTGTGAATGGGCCCATATTCCTTTTATTTAAGAAGTAATTTTTGCTCCCTCAAAGCTCACAGAGAGTGACATTAATGTGAGTGCTGTATAGAACAGAGGCAGAAACTCTGACTTTTTCCCCAGTGAAAACTGGTGTTCCTCAGGGATGTGTTCTCACTCCTGCACTATTCAGTGCTTGCATGGACTGGATGTTGAGTATGGTTGTGCAAACCAGTGACTTGTGTGCTTTTGTTGGTGAATAAAGGTTTACTGACCTTCACTTCACGGATGATGCTGTGATCTTTTCAGAATCAACGGATACACTGACTGCAGCACTTGAGAAGTTGAGTGAGGAATCAGTGTGTCGGGGTTTGCAATTGTCAAGACTAAAATTCAGGCTTTTAATGACTTGATGACTCAGCCATCAGATGTGTATCTGTATGTGGTGAAAATGTTGAACTTAGGAAGACATTCACTTATCTCTGCAGTGACATTCATGTCTCTGGGTCCTCAGGTTTTGAGATCGTGAGCTTATGGAGCCATGAGGTCACTGGACAGAGGTGTTTAGTGATGTTGCTGTCTTTGCAGGAGAATGAAATTCCATGTCTTTAGGGTCCCAGTGTGTCTTGTCTTATTGTATAGTTATGAGACTTGGATGTTAACCAGTGATCCAAGATGAGGACAAGATGTCTTTAGAGAATGTCTTTCGTTGAATCCTTGGGCTCCACTGGAAATACAAGCACTAATTTAGAGAGTCTAAGATGAAGAATATCAGTTGCATTCTGAGGAAACATCAGCTTCGATACTTTGGTCATGCAGCATGTTTCTCTATGCATGATCTGGCACGCAAGTGCCTGAGTGGCTGCAGAAGGTTGGAGGAACTCCACATTTCACCTGGCTGTGGCAGATAGATGGTTAATTTAGAGATATGGGGATTGACTAGTTGTCTACCTAAGTGTTTGTCATCCAGGACTCAAGGCATTTGCATGGTGTCACGGATGTGGTGTAGCGTTACACCAGCACACACTCCCAGACTTGACTTAGCCCCCAGTGAGCTTCAGGGCCTATATCAGACTTACATCTAAGGACATGCGTAGGACTTACTTTGTCATCAAAAACCTCAGTTTGAGCATTGAGATCATCTAAACTGGTGTTACCTTCTTCCAGACTCTGGTTCTGAACCGTGGTAGAGAAACCTCTGGTTTATATGCTGAATCCGTGGCTCGTTGCAGCTGGTAACTGCCTTATCTGTCCAGGTAACTCTGATGTGTGGAGGCCGACAGACTCACATGCACAACGTAGCTTCTTACTTGAACTTGGACTTTATTTCCAAACTTCAGCAACACAGACACTCCACAGCTTCAGGCTGATCCATCCATCCATTTTCTTCCGCTTATCCTACGTCAGGTCGCAGGGGCAGCAGCTCAAGCAAAGCCGCCCAGACCTCCCGATCCACACACACCTCCCCCAGCTCCTCCGGGGGAACCCCAAGGCATTCCCAAGCCAGCTGAGAGACATAGTCCCTCCAGTGTGATCTGGGCTGATAACTAGCTGTAACTTACCTGTAACTTCTCTCAAAACTGACTGCTGCAGGCTGGACATGCACTTGCATTGCCAACACCGAAAAAAGAACCTGCACCTCCGGTCCCACTCATAACACTCAGATAAAAAAAAAAACAACCACACACACACACACACACACACACACACACACACACACACACACACACACTGCACAATGGAGGAGGTGCTTAAGAGCACTTCATTTCCCATAATGCAACACAGCTTTATGCATACATTACCCACAAGGCCTACCTCTTAAAGTGACAGGCTAAGTCTGTAACACTACCCCCCACTCTGGATGATGAGTAGGCCCTTAACATCACTCCAGCACACTTATGATACTGAAAAAGAAATACAGAACATTATACAAGGGCTGTCAATAAAGTATAGGTCCTTTTTATTTTTTTCAAAAACAATATGGATTTCATTCATATGTTTTTACGTCAAACATGCTTGAACCCTCGTGCGCATGCGTGAGTTTTTCAACGCCTGTCGGTGACGTCATTCGCCTGTGAGCACTCCTTGTGGGAGGAGTCGTCCAGCCCCTCGTCGGAATTCCTTTGTCTGAGAAGTTGCTGAGAGACTGGCGCTTTGTTTGATCAAAATTTTTTCTAAACCTGTGAGGCACATCGAAGTGGAAACGGTTCGAAAAATTAAGCTGGTTTTCGGTGAAAATTTGAACGGCTGATGAGAGATTTTGAGGTGATACTGTCGCTTTAAGGACTTCCCACGGAGCGGGACGTCGTGCAGCGGTCCCAGGCGCCATCGTCAGCCTGTTTCAAGCTGAAAACCTCCACATTTCAGGCTCTATTGATCCAGGACGTCATGAGAGAACAGAAGTTTCAGAAGAAGTCGGTTTCAGCATTTTATCTGGATATTCCACTGTTAAAGGAGATTTTTTTAATGAAAGACGTGTGGACGGTCCGCGCATCGGGACGCAGCCGGCGCGGTGCGGCGGCACAGGAAAAACACCTCCATGTTGATAACCATTTGTAAAATCCAGGCGGCTTTTGATGGCTTTCAGTGGAGTGAGTATCTGAGAAATTGTTTAACAGCTGGGCATGTTCCAACTTGTCCTTAAGGCTTCCAACAGAGGTGTTTTTCCTGTGGCGGGCGCGCTGCGGCTACGAGCCGACGCTGCAATCCGTTCTGCTGGCAGTCCTTGAATGGATGAGCCTCAAGTCAACTTGTGGTGAATGGAGAATGTCCACAAAATGTTACATAACAGCAAGCTGCACATCCTTCACTCTTACAACTGTGTGACAAAGTGTCGATAGCTCAACAAGTGCACACATACAGTACAAAGAGGATAATATGGCAAGCAACAGATAATTTCAACATCATGGTGGGGTTATTTTATGCATTTAAGACCCCCCCAAAAAAGAAATAATTAACCAGCATCCCCATCTCAAATGGGAAAAGCCCAAATCAAATTCTTTCTCCTCTCCATTAAGCAGTTACTTATGCACAAGAGGTGAGAACAGCAACATACAGCTCCTCAGTGTCTATGTTACTCAAAATTTAGCTTCAGCACTAAGAAAAACAAAAATAATAAACAAAATAAGAATTTAGCTTATAAATACTTCAGGTTAAACCTTCATAAACATTTGAACTCCCCAAAGATTCACAACATCATTTTAGAACATTTTAGGGACTTTTTTTTTAGTGACTCACTCAGTCGCCCAACCAGTCTGGTGCTCTACATACCCTCTGAGGTCTTGAAGAAGGAACAGAATTCAGAAGGGAACCACCGATAGGGCCCTCGGCAGCAGGTGGGTCGTCAGCCTGGTCCACGTGAGGCTGAATAGAGTGGTCATGAGGCCAGCTGTTGTTTGGTGAAGCTGTTGGCAAAGAACTGGAACCACTGACAGCATCCACCGCAAAATCCTCCGGCTCAGCTGGAGCATCCCAGAGGTTGAAGGGACTGATGTCTGCATCTGACATGTCTGTATCAAGTGAGGGGGGTGGCACCTCGACTGGGGCCAGCGCGCCCAGGACGTGGAAGACCCAGCTGTTGTCCAGTGGAGTCCTGGAGTGGTAAGGCTTTAGCTTGTCGTGATGGACAACTTTGCCGTTGGACTTTGGACTCTTCTGAATACGGTAGACTAAGTCATCCAGCAGGGCCACAACAAAGTAGGGGCCCTCGTAGGCAGGCAGGAACTTCCACACTTTGTTCTTCATTCTCTTGGTGTCTTTGATCAGGTGCCATACTGCAGCGTCAACTTCATACTGTTGTTGACAGATCTTTTTGTCGTACTGCCGCTTTGCACTCTCAGCAGCTTTCCCCAGGCCTTCTCTTGCCAACTGGTGGGTGAGCTCCAACCATTCTCTGAGCTGCAGGACAAATTGGGGGCAGTACTGATGTAGCGGAGGGCCTGCAACTAGATCAGCAGGTTCCATGATCTCCCGCCCAATAAGCATCATGTTCGGGGTTAGACCTGTGGAGCTGTGTTTGGTCCCACGATAGGCCATGACTGCATATGGGATCCTAACATCCCAGTCCCAGTGACATCTCTCTGACTTGGTGGCAAGTATTTTCTGTATAGTGGCATTAAAACGCTCTACCTGCCCATCAGACTGGGGAAGAAACAGCAATTGCAAGTTCACACATCCCCTGGAAAACAGCTGACTCAAAGTTGGTGCCCTGATCGCTGTGTAGAGACTGTGGAGTGCCATACCCGCACACCCATTCAGAAACTATCTTCTTGGCCACTGTTGATGCCTGCTTGTTGGGGACTGGATAAACTTCAACCCATTTACTGAACTAGTCCTGCGCAACCAGGACGAAACGGTTGTGTCTCTCTGTCTCATTTAAGGGCCCATCAAATCAACAGTGATTCTCTCCATGGGAGCACCTACTCGTACTGTGCCCATGGCTGCCTGGGGTGTTTTCTTAGGGCATGCTTTTGCAGCACAACTGGTGCAGTGCAGCACCACAGAGTCACATCATCTCTCATGTTGTACCAGTAATACCAAGCTTTGAGGCGTGCCAGAGTCTTTTCCGCTCTGAAGTGGCCACCAACCGCACCCTCGTGTAATTGTTCCATCACAGAGTTACGGAATGTGCGAGGCACCAAAACCTGTGGGTAAAATACTTTCCCCTCACTGCAGTAGAATTTCCTCAGCAGGACCCCGTCTTTCAAATACCGGTCCTTCAGGCACATCTAACTGAGAGGAGGCCCTGGGAAGGATCCAGGACACGCTGGAGAGATTATGTTTCCCAGCTGTCTGGGGAACACCTCTGTATCCCCTGCAAGAGTTTGAGGGCTTGGCTGAAGACAGGGAAGTCTCCTGTGGTTTCCAAGTATAGTGTCAAGTAAAATCCATTTTTATTGATTTATTGCTGTACATAGAAAGATGTGCTTTGTTTGATGGTGTGTGTGTGATGGTGTTTGGGCTCCTGACCTAACAATGTGTTGTTTTGTACACACAGGGAAAGCCCGGATACAAAGGAGAGAAGGTACTGTATGGATTCTGCTTGAAAGTCTCTCAATGTCCCCACAGGTTTGAATCCTATAGAAGAAAACACTGTGAAAGGCTGTTTTCTCTCGATCAGTTCATTATTGTGTTGTGTTTTATTGAAGCGATTTCTTCTTTTTCTTCTGTTGAATTTAACGTCAAGTTTGTATACAGCTATTGTTAGATCATGACGTTGAATATCAACCCTGTATGAGTGCCACAATAAAAATCCCACGTCAGTAGTTGTTGCAGGTCAAAAGAGTTCCGGGGTGGAATACTAAAGCCTTTCATCGCTCCAAAGACTGGACTTGGAAATTCCTCCCTTTTTATAGGAAATGCATGATATTTCAATAGAAGTGAGAAATTATACCACATTTAAGACCTCACTAAACTGCCTTTTTCTGCTTTTCTTACAGGGAGAGAGAGGAGAGTGTGGCACTCCTGGTGTTAAGGGAGACAGAGTATGTTGAGCTTAAAAGTCGCGATAACCCAAAACAAACCCAAATTCAGGTTCAATTTTCTGTTGCAGTTTTATTGTCAGTGTTTCAGTTTTCACTTAGTGATGCAGTGCAATAAACCCAGCCTGAACTCATGCACTTTTCTAGTAAAATAGGAATCACTGATCTTTATAAGTTGATACAATTGTGTCAACTCCATACGTTAATACCTACATGTTCCTCATTTGCATTTTAATTATTTTTTCAAGGGCCCTGAAGGCGGGGCTGGGCCAAGGGGAGACCGTGGACCTCAGGTATAGCTGGCGGTTTTATCTATCTATCTATCTATCTATCTATCTATCTATCTATCTATCTATCTATCTATCTATCTATCTATCTATCTATCTATCTATCTATCTATCTATCTATCTATCTATCTATCTATCTATCTATCTATCTATCTATCTATCTATCTATCTATCTATCTATCTATCTATCTATCTATCTATCTGTCTGTCTGTCTGTCTGTCTGTCTGTCTGTCTGTCTGTCTGTCTGTCTGTCTGTCTGTCTGTCTGTCTGTCTGTCTGTCTGTCTGTCTGTCTGTCTGTCTGTCTGTCTGTCTATCTATCTATCTATCTATCTATCTATCTATCTACACACGCATTTATATGCAGTACCAGTTAAAAATTTCCAGTCAACTACAAACCACCAAATATTGGTGCAATCTTAAAGACTGTAAAACAGCTAAGATACGGGAACATTGCAGGAATGTGAAGGTAAACCAGGGGTGAACCGAGATCTACTTTTAAAGTTGACAGTGTATCGAGATCTACAGTAGTGTTCAGAATAATAGTAGTACTATGTGACTAAAAAGATTAATCCAGGTTTTGAGTATATTTCTTATTGTTACATGGGAAACAAGGTACCAGTAGATTCAGTAGATTCTCACAAATCCAACAAGACCAAGCATTCATGATATGCACACTCTTAAGGCTTTGAAATTGGGCTATTAGTAAAAAAAAGTAGAAAAGGGGGTGTTCACAATAATAGTAGTGTGGCATTCAGTCAGTGAGTTCGTCAATTTTGCGGAACAAACAAGTGTGAATCAGGTGTCCCCTATTTAAGGATGAAGCCAGCACCTGTTGAACATGCTTTTCTCTTTGATAGCCTGAGGAAAATGGGATGTTCAAGACATTGTTCAGAAGAACAGCGTAGTTTGATTAAAAAGTTGATTGGAGAGGGGAAAACTTATACGCAGGTGCAAAAAATTATAGGCTGTTCATCTACAATGATCTCCAATGCTTTAAAATGGACACAAAAAAAAACAGAGATGTGTGGAAGAAAATGGAAAACAACCATCAAAATGGATAGAAGAATAACCAGAATGGCAAAGGCTGACCCATTGATCAGCTCCAGGATGATCAAAGACAGTCTGGAGTTACCTGTAAGTGCTGTGACAGTTAGAAGACGCCTGTGTGAAGCTAATTTATTTGCAAGAATCCCCCACAAAGTCCCTCCGTTAAATAAAAGACATGTGCAGAAGAGGTTACAATTTGCCAAAGAACACATCAACTGGCCTAAAGAGAAATGGAGGAATATTTTGTGCACTGATGAGAGTAAAATTGTTCTTTTTGGGTCCAAGGGCTGCAGACAGTTTGTGAGACGACCCCCAAACTCTGAATTCAAGCCACAGTTCACAGTAAAGACAGTGAAGCATGGTGGTGCAAGCATCATGATATGGGCATGTTTCTCCTACTATGGTGTTGGGCCTATATATCGCATACCAAGTATCATGGATCAGTTTGGATATGTCAAAATACTTGAAGAGCTCATGTTGCCTTATGCTGAAGAGGACATGCTCTTGAAATGGATGTTTCAACAAGACAATGACCCCAAGCACACTAGTAAACGAGCAAAATCTTGGTTCCAAACCAACAAAATTAATGCCTCACAGATGTGAAGAAATCATGAAAAGCTGTGGTTATACAACTAAATACTAGTTTAGTGATTTACAGGATTGCTAAAAAAGCAGTTTGAACATAATAGTTTTGAGTTTGTATCATCAACAGCAGATACTACTATTATTGTGAACACCCTCTTTTCTATTTTTTTTATTAATAGCCCAATTTCATAGCCTTAAGAGTGTGCATATCATGAATGCTTGGTCTTGCTGGATTTGTGAGAATCTACTGAATCTACTGGTACCTTGTTTCCCATGTAACAATAAGAAATATACTCAAAACCTGGATTAATCTTTTTAGTCACATAGCACTACTATTATTCTAAACACTACTGTACCAAGCCTTATCGAACGCCATAGCGTAGCGGCGATTTATTGTGCACCAATATAATAACATAATTTCCTGGCACAAAGATAACGTTTTAACAATAATAATGCATTATTGAAGTAAATGTGCAAAGAATAAGCACAAGCAGGCTTAGGACTGGCCTGTAACAACACAGTGAAATAAATAAGAAAGGCTAAATCCAAATGGTAAATGGTCTGCATTTATATAGTACTTTTCCATCTGCATCAGACGCTCAAAGTGCTTTACAAATAATGCCTCACATTTACCCCGATGTCAGGGTGCTGCCATACAAGGTGCTCAATACACATCGGGAGCAATAGGGGATTAAAGACCTTGCCCAAGGGCCCTTCATGATTTTTCAGTCAGACTGGGGTTTGAACCAAGGATCTTCTGGTCTCAAGCCCAACACCTTAACCACTAGACCATCACCTCCAAAAGCTGTTCATATTCAGCATGGTTTAAATGTTTCAGAATTTTTTTTAAATTTTGGGCAACAATTCATTAAACCGTTCCAGAAATTTACCTCTGCTGAGCCACCTAACATCTGTGCAGCAGTCCTGCAGCTGCACATGGAATAACGAAAAAATCAATAAAATAAAATAAAACCACAAACACTGTCATCTTTAACAAAAGCAGGAAATCACAGTATTAATAGTCACAGTTTATCTCTGTATTATATTTATAAACTGTTACAGAAACGACTCACCTGTGTCACTTTTGTAAACATTACACAAAATGAACACACAAATACAATAAAATAAAATAAAATCTCACACAGTCATCATCTTTAACAAAAGCAGTAAATCACAGAATTAATAGTCACAGGTTAACTGAGCTAACAGCTCACTATTTGTGTTCACAAACACAACAAATGCACAAAAAATAAATAAAAATACTGACTTTTGAAATGTGTACATACTGTTTTTGTGCACAGTGGAACTTATTTCAGCTCTTTAAGATATTATGTTGCTTCAAAAACTTTTTTTCTCATTTTAATTTTTTTCTCCTCTGCACCCTGCACCATAGAAGAAGAAGAGCCCTCTTCTTTTATCATGTTTAACGGCAGTCGAGTTCCTTATTGGTGCAGTGCTGCCACCTTCTGCATCAATCTGTTATAGCAGCACTGTCCTTTACAGCACCAGTGTCATGCGATCGACTGGAACTTAGCTGTCGATCGTGATCTACTGGTTGGCCACTCCAGAGGTAAATGTTTCCGAGTGGGTGGAGATGCTGTTCTCCTGGGTCCTGGCTAGCGAATAAAGGTTTACTGGCCTTGACTTGGTGGATGATGCTGTGATCTTTGCTGTATCAGTGGATACTCTGATGGCAGCAGAATCTCACTGAGGAATTTGACTGTGTTGGTTTGTGAGTAAGATCCAGCCTTCCACTGATTTTTTGGACTCAACC
Organism: Thalassophryne amazonica; assembly: GCF_902500255.1. NCBI lineage: Eukaryota > Metazoa > Chordata > Actinopteri > Batrachoidiformes > Batrachoididae > Thalassophryne > Thalassophryne amazonica. The sequence goes on along the minus strand of NC_047103.1, from coordinate 152,687,174 downwards.
ATCAGATGTGTATCTGTATGAGTCTTGAACTTGTAGAGACATTCACTTGTCTCAGTAGTGACATTCATGTCTCTGAGTCTTCAGCCTTTGAGATTGGTAGACAGCAGGGAAAAGCTTGTAGAGTCATGATGTCACTCGACAGAGCTGTTTGGCGATGCCAACACCTTTGCGGGAGAATGAAGTTCCAAGTATTTAGAGTTCTGGTGCTTCATGTCTTAATGCATAGTTGTGAAACTTGACAATAACCAGTGACTTAAGGTAAGACTCTTCAGGGGATCTGTGGGTACCACTGGAATGACTGTCAGCATCGACTATGACATGTTGGCCATGTGGTATGCTTCTCTGGGCATGATCCAGTATGCAGGTGCCAAAGTGTTGATATCCCCAGTGGCTGGAGAAGGTGAAGGTGATGTTATCTAGACATGGGGATGGATCACCAGTTCCCCAAGTGGTTGTCACTAAAGGCCAAAGACATTTCTGGTGTGTGGTATATGTCATGACCTAAGGCACTTGCACCTGCTCCTAGACTTGAAATGATGTAATACACTGTGAACGTATTCACAGCAATTCACTTTTTCCACATTTTTTTTATGTTACAGCACTTATTGCAAAATGGAGTAAATTATTTTTTTCCGTGAAACATCTACACACAATACCCCATAATGACAATGTAAAAAACTTTTTAAAGATTTTTGCAAATTTCTTAAAAAAATGAAATCATTTGTACATAAGTATTCACAGCCTTTGCCATGAAACTCAAAACTGAACTCAGGTGCATCCTGTTTCCACTGATCATCCTTGAGATGTTTCTACAGCTTAGCTGGAGTCCACCTGGGGTAAATGAACTTGATCGGACATGATTTGTAAAGGCACACACCTGTCTGACAGTGCATGTCAGAGCACAAACCAAGCATGAAGTCAAAGAATTGTTTGTAGACCCCTGAAACAGGATTGTCTTAAAGTACAAATCATTCAAAAAATTTCAGCTGCTTTGAAGGTCCCAATGAGCACAGTGACCTCCATCATACATAAATGGAAGAAGTTTGGATCCACCAGGACTCTTCTGACTGCCCATCTATACTGAGTGGTCGGGAGAGATGGGCCTTAGTCAGGGAAGTGACCAATGTCCCGATGGTCACTCTGTCAGAGATCCATCATTCCTCTGTGGAGAGAGGAGAACCTTCCAAACAGACAACCATCTCTACAGCAATCCACCAAACAAGCCTGTATGGTAGAGTGGCCAGACAGAAGCCACTCCTCAGTACGAGGCACACAGAAGCCTACCTGGAGTTGGCCAAAAGGTACCTGAAGGACTCTCAAACCAAGAGAAACAAAATTCTTTGGTCTGATGAAAAATATTGAACTCTTAGGTGTGAATCCCAGGCATCATGTTTGGATTAAACCCGGCACATCCCTACAGTGAAGCATGGTGGTGGCAGCATCATGCTGTGGGGATGTTTTTCAGCAGCAGGAACTGGGAGACTAGTCAGGATTGAGGGAAAGATGAATGCAGCAATGAACAGAGACATCCTGGATGAAAACCTGTTCCAGAGCGCTCTTGACCTCAGACTGGGGCGACGGTTCATCTTTCAGCAGGACAATGACCCTAAGCACACAGTCAAGATATCAAAGGAGTGACTTCAGGACAACTCTGTGAATGTCCTTGAGTGGTCCAGCCAGAGTCTAAACCTGAATCTGATTGAACATCTCTGGAGAGATTTGAAAATGGCTGTGCACCGATGCTCCCCATCCAGCCTGATGGAGCTTGAGAGGTGCTGCAAAGAGGAATGGACAAAACTGGCCAAAGATAGGTGCACCAAGCTTGTGTTATCATATTCAAGAAGACCTGAGGCTGTAATTTCTGCCAAAGGGGCATCAACAATGTATTGAGCAAAGTGCGTGAATACTTGTGTACATGTGATTTCTTAGTTTTGTTTTTTAATAAATATGCAAAATTTAAAAAAACTTTTTCATGTTATTGTGGGGTGTTGTGAGTAGAATTTTGAGGGAAAAAAAAATTAATTTCATCCATTTTGTGATAAGGCTGTAACATAACAAAATGTGGAAAAAGTGCTGTGAATATTTTCTGGATGCACGGTAGGAGGATGAAATTATATCTCTCTATTCCACCTGTTCTTTAAAGTAGACACGGCAAAGTCACAACCATGACATTTGATTCCAATATATATACAATTAAAAACTGGTGTAACATTACCATTTTGCCCACATGCAGGGTATGGCTGGTCCACACGGTGATATCGGCCCTGAAGGTCCAATGGGCAAAAAAGTAAGTATTCCCAAATCTTGCTACATTTGTCACTGTTGGCATATTTTAAGAACACACACACAAAAAGAGAGTCTGATAAGGTTCTGAAGTCACTTTGTGCCAAAGAGAGTCATGCCCTTTTCTCAGAACAAACACATAGATCAAATGTGACTCTCATTCTCAAATCCAGATGCATATCTCAAAGATAGCATGGCTGAAGCATATGGGCTGCAACGTTTTGGGCCTGCTTTGAATTATTTTGCAGCTTTGTGAAAGCGTGTCCCCGTCAGCTCTTTCATCTGCACAAATAGAATGTTACTCAAGATCAGGCAGAGGTGAGAAACAAAATGTGCTTTAAACGTTCACAGAATTCTCTTCCACTCATATGTTACAGCCACAAAGAGACTTTCTCATGAGACGACTCTGGTGACCAGACCTTTGGACAGACGTTCCTCACATACATGATTATGAGCCGTCATGGTCGGAGTATTTGAAGCGGTTCTGAAACACCACGTCTGTTATTACCTTGTCAGCTAGTTTGTGTGTTCCTGCTTTTTAAAGTCCCCCCACCCCAATTCTGTAGCTGCCAATAGCGCCGTGAGGCCGCACTCCTCTCCAAGTGTTCCCTGCTTAATTATTTTGGAAGAATGTCTGCCTGTCATCCTATATCACCTGAATAGCAGACTAATGTCTGGCTTTAAGTATTGTTCCAACTTGCCTGAAAGAGCAGCGGAAAGAAAGGGAGGAAAAAGCTGTGACGGTATGCAGCTGCTAATATTTCACGCCTTCTTTATGTTTCTGCTGTGACTCGCCACCCCACCCACCCACCGCCACCGCCGCGCACTCAGGCTGTGATTTACAGCTTCCATGTGAAAAATACCATTCTTTACAACATAAGTGTTGATTGCAAGTACAGTACGTTTGAAAGCTCTTTTAGAACCAGAGGTGTTAGGGGAAGGAAAAGAGACACCGTTTGGGTGTTCAAAGAAGGAAAGAAGTGTGGAACTTTTAAACTGTCGCCTTATGAGCTGTGTCATCCCAGGACCCATAAATTAGACCAGCAAAGTCAGATGTGTGTTGTTTTTACATGTCTGTCCTTGTTTGTCTTTTATAGGGGGAACGGGGACTTCCCGGGCCACCTGGAATACAAGGGGAAACAGGGATTGGCTTGCCAGGACCCAAGGTGAACTTTGCCACACTACTGTGTTGGAAAATAACATCAGGAAAGCCTCGACGTATGTCTGACCTTGTTGTCGTGCTCGATTGTCCACAGGGTGATGTTGGATTCATGGGGCAACTGGGGCCTCCGGGTCCTCCGGGGATTGGCGAGGCAGGACCACCGGTGAGTAAGGACTCATCACACCAACTGTACGTGCTGTAGCAGCATTGAAGAATGATCTAAAACTGCACCAAAGCCCAAAATATTCATGTTTGCAATCTTAAAAGTAAAGAGCTTAAAAATACTCAGTGATGCCACACCTGCATTTACTACAGATACCAGACATGGAGGTTACATGAGCTTTTTAACAGTCAAGTTCACCAACAATAAAATATATGAACTCATTTCCATAATATTACCTATGTATTTTCCTATATATTTGCATTGGACTAGAAATTTGACCTCGATCTCTGACCCTTGATCTATGACCAAGCCCAACTAAAATTAAATCACTTCTTGGCATCCATAGGACCAATGGTTGGTTTGGTTGTCCATTCGGCTGTTCCCGTTTTTGTGTTTGGGGTCGCCACAGCGGATCCAACCAGATCCGCATTGATATTTGGCACAGGTTTTACGCTGGATGCCCTTCCTGACGCAACTCCAGTGTTACCTGGAGAAACACACACAGCTGCTGGTGTTCCAAAGAGGTCTCTCATCCAAGTACTAACCAGGTCCCGCACTGCTTAGCTTCTGAGATCTGGGGGGGATCAGGCTTACACAGAGCAGATCGGCTGCCCATAGGACCAATGTACCTGCTAAATATGACTAAAATTGGATTTGGCATTTTTAAGATGACTTACTAACAAATATATACAAGGGCTTTTGGAGTAATTCTATTGTACCAGTGTCGCAGACCAAACGGTCCCCCCTAAAACTCAGTCCACCCTGCCTTCATTGTACATGCGTGGTTCGCGGATTATCCCCTTGTTTCTGCTTCAAACTACACTCCAGTCATCATCTATCTCAGTGACAGATATCTGAAGCTTTTGTGCAACAATCATTTACACATAAATTCAGTATTATTTCATCAAAAAGACGGAGGAAGCGATCAGATCGCCACAGCTACACGAGGTGCAAGCTGATGCGTTCACTGCATGTCGGTCATTTCTAGCGTCACCAAGTATCGCCTCGTTTCTGCTTAAAACAGCCTCATTTCTGCTTAAAACTGACTTTAGAATGATTTAAATGGTTTTACATTCTCATCTGATGGTTAATAATCCCATTAATCCATTTGATCGCTTTGGGTGAAGAGACTCTGTCTCAGAGCTCCGAAATCACGCATGCGCAGTGGAGGCAGTGCTGACCAATTTTAGGGGCAGATCGTTCAGTCTGTGACACCAGCATTAAATGTCCACCAAGTGGAGATACTGTTCCATTTCAAGAGCTGTGGGACACAACAATTCTGTTGCTTATAGCAGTAGATACTGAGAGAATAAAGCAATCACAAGAGTGTATGTTTTTTGTTTCAACCCTGTTTAGAGTTTGACACCAAAATGTCGCAATTTCTCCTGCAGGTGTTGAAATTTTTGAAAATAGCTGCCTCAGAATTTGGATTTAATGTAAAATTTGAAGTTACACTAAAGCACAAGTTAAAACATCGCTATTTCTGTCATGTAGTTTATCGCCAAGTAAAATTAGATTTTTGTAAGGCATTTAATGTCAGTACTGACAGTACAATGTGAAAATAAGTGAAGAAATATGGAGATGGATACAACATTTGAACTGTAACTGCATCATTGTTTGACTAAGCTACTCCGTCTAAACAAATTTAACCACCCTTGACCACAATTACAGAAATGAGTGAAATAAAAATTTCATGGAGAAGAAAAACATATACATATGGGGAAACAACATACAGTAGTGTGTCAAAGATGAGATGTGTTTCGTCTCACTAAAACTTTTTAATTAAGAAAAGCTCCCTCAATACCTAATATTTCCTCATAATAACATAATATATTATAATTTCAATCTACATTATCAATTCTACTTGCTACACTTTTCTCTTTTTAATTAAATAAGCAGTGGTGGCCACCAGAAGTATGCTTTGGAAATGTAAGAAATGGACAAACATGGTAACTGTCAGGGATAAGGAACCTTATATAAAAAAAAACACATAAGTTGAGAGCAACAGAGAAGCAAAGAAGAAGTGTCTGTTTCTGTTACAGTCGCATAAAATCCTTGCTGTGGGTTTGTGTAGAGTTGCAACTGTGTTACAGTAGTTGAGTTTTAGAATGTGACCACTTTTAAACAATACAAAAAAATAATGGTTTATGTCTCTGAATTAGCCGTTCCTGTACAGAAACAGAATTTCCCTCTTAATGACAGCCACACCTGCTCCCAATCCATCATCACTTAAACGTTCACAGGCCAGTCAGCAAGTAACATATCATAGGCAAAACAAAGTTTGTAATTAAACTGATTTGATGCATCAAATTTCATCAGATGTTAGTGTGTTTGGCCTCATTATATGTTTTTTCAGTTTGGTGAATCATGAGATAATAGCATTTATTGTTTTTGAGTTGTGTTTACAGACCAGAATAGATTAATTAAACCATGTGCCTCATTCTGTATTCACTTACTAGTATATTTTGCATGTTATCCAAAATCTAGGAATAACATAAAAATGTTTCATTTGTTCCTCCAGTGTAATTTAGAATTTTGTATTCTCCTAAGGGACCTCAAGGGCCACAGGGCATCCAAGGAGAGAGGGGCCCCATAGGAGAAGGACTCCCTGGACCAAAGGTGAGTTAGGATTGTATGTATATATATATATATATATATATATATATATATATATATATAAATTTTTTTTTTTTGGGGGGGGGGGGGGGGGGGGGGTATCATGCACCAAAACCAGATGATGGCTTTGAAGCCTCATTGCCTCATTTCATGCATCGTTCTCCTGTCCTCCTCATACCTGCACAAATCCATCTGGTCTCCAGATTCCGAGATTCAACAGCAGGAAACCAACAGTGTGTTTTGGTTAATGACGATAACAAAAGCCACATTTAATAAACCAACAAAGCAACCGCCTGTGTGACCTCATCGCATTATCTGGTTCATTGATCGTGTTCAGCAGCTGACGGGAGAACATGCCAGCGCACAGCGGAAGATGCAGAGATAAAATGGAAAATAGCCAGGATACCAAAAGCACGACGGAGTGAGTCATTCAGTCAGGAAAGAATAAGTCTGCTGCTGTGTCTGCGTTTTCTCACACACGTAGCGCACAGGTACACACATGCACGACGTTCCTCACTCCAGCCCTTCTGATTTCTTTCCTGCAACAAGGACATTTTGCTTTCACCTCCATCTGTTTGTTGGATTGTTATGTTGAGTCTTGCTTGGAAAAGATACCAGTCGATTTGGAAGAATAGCAAAGGCTGTGTATATGCTGGAAAACCCTCTGTGACATCATCCATATGTTTTCAGAACAGCTGCTTTGAAGCTCAAATTGGCAGGTCTGGATGTCACCATCCTGGCAGTCTTTAACGCTGCCTAACATCCAACCAGCCCATTAATGTGCAAAGAGGTGGAATGCTGACAAGACCTGCTTGACTTGGGCAGGATTAATGAAGCCCCAAACATGCACCCCCATCTCAGAGTTCCCAAAGGAGCTTAGACTATTACAACCCTAATTCCAATGAAGTTGGGACGTTATGTGAAATGTAAATAAAAACAGAATACAATAATTTGCAAATCCTCTTCAACCTATATTCAACTGAATACAGCACAAAGACAAAATATTTAATGTTCAAACTGATGAGCTTTATAGTTTTTGTGCAAATATTTGCTCATTTTGAAATGGATGCCTGCAACACGTTTCAAAAAAGCTGGGACAGTGGTAATAAAAGACTGGGAAAGTTGATGAATACTCAAAGAACACCTGTTTGGAACATTCCACAGGTGAACAGGTTAATTGGAAACAGGTGAGTGTTGTGATTGTGTATAAAAGAAGCATCCCCAAAAGGCTCAGTCATTCACAAGCAAAGACGGAGTGAGGATCACCACTTTGTGAACAACTGCATGAAAAAATAGTCCAACAGTTTAAGAACAATGTTTCTCAATGTTCAATTGCATGGAATTTAGGAATTCCATCATCTACAGTCCATAATACAATCAGAAGATTCACAGAACTTTCTACACGTAAGCGGCAAGGCTGAAAACCAACATTGAATGCCCGTGACCTTTGATCCCTCAGGCGGCACTGCATTAAAAACCAACATCATTGTATAAAGGATCTTACCGCGTGGGCTCAGGAACACTTCAGAAAACCATTGTCAGTTAACACAGTTCGTTGCTGCATCTACAAGTGCAAGTTAAAACTCTACCATGCAAAGCGAAAGCCATACATCAACAACATCCAGAAACACCGCCGTCTTCTCTAGGCCCGAGCTCATTTGAATTGGACAAGCGCAAAGTGGAAAACTGTGCTGTGGTCTGATGAGTCCACATTTCACATTGTTTTTGGAAATCATGGATGTCGTGTCCTCTGGACAAAAGAGGAAAAACACCATCCAGATTGTTACCAGCGCAAAGTTCAAAAGCCAGCATCTGTGATGGTATGGGGGTGTGTTAGTGCCCATGGCATGGGCAGTTTACACATCTGTGATGCACCATCAATGCTGAAACGTACATCCAGGTTTTGGAGCAAAACATGCTGCCATCCAAGCAACATCTTTTTCAGGGACGTCCCTGCTTATTTCAGCAAGACAATGCCAAGCCACATTCTGCACATGTTACAACAGTGTGGCTTCGTAGTAAAACAGTGCGGGTACTAGACTGGCCTGCCTGCAGTCCAGACCTGTCACCCATTGAAAATGTGTGGAGCATTATGAAGCACAAAATACGACAACAGAGACTCTGGACTGTTGAACAACTGAAGTTAAACATCAAGAAAGAATGGGAAAGAATTCCACCTACAAAGCTTCAACAGTTTGTGTCCTCAGTTCCCAAATGCTTATTGAGTGTTGTTAGGAGGAAAGGTGATGTAACACAGGAGTAAACATACCACTGTCCCAGCTTTTTTGAAACGTGTTGCAGGCATCCATTTCAAAATAAGCAAATATTTGTACAAAAACAATAAAGTTTATCAGTTTGAACATTAAATATCTTGTCTTTGTGGTGTATTCAATTGAATATAGGTTGAAGAGGATTTGTAAATCATTGTATTCTGTTTTTATTTACATTTTACACAACGTCCCAACTTCACTGGAATTGGGGTTGTAATAAAAGACTGAGAAAGTTGATGAATGCTCAAAGAACCCCTCTTTGGAACATTCCACAGGTGAACAGGTTAATTGGAAACAGTTGAGTGTCATGATTGGGTGTAAAAGGAGCATCTCCAAAAGGCTCAGCCTTTCACAAGCAAAGATGGGGCGAGAATCACCACTTTGTGAACAACTGCTTAAAAAAATAGTCCAACAGTTTAAGAACAATGTTTCTCAACGTTCAATTGCAAGGAATGTATGAATTCCATCATCTACAGTCCATAATACAATCAGAAGATTCACAGAACTTTCTACACGTAAGCGGCAAGGCTGAAAACCAACATTGAATGCCCGTGACCTTTGATCCCTCAGGCGGCACTGCATTAAAAACCAACATCATTGTATAAAGGATCTTACCGCGTGGGCTCAGGAACACTTCAGAAAACCATTGTTTGTCAGTTAACACAGTTCATCGCTACATCTACAAGTGCAAGTTAAAACTCTACCATGCAAAGTGAAAGCCATACATCAACAACATCCATAAACACCGCCGTCTTCTCTAGGCCCGAGCTCATTTGAATTGGACAAGCGCAAAGTGGAAATCTGTGCTGTGGTCTGATGAGTCCACATTTCACATTGTTTTTGGAAATCATGGACGTCGTGTCCTCTGGACAAAAGAGGAAAAAGACCATCCAGATTGTTACCAGTGCAAAGTTCAAAAGCCAGCATCTGTGATGGTATGGGGGTGTGTTAGTGCCCATGGCATGGGCAACTTACACATCTGTGATGGCACCATCAATGCTGAAAGGTACATCCAGGTTTTGGAGCAATACATGCTGCCATCCAAGCAACATCTTTTTCAGGGACGTCTCTGCTTATTTCAGCAAGACAATGCCAAGCCACATTCTGCACATGTTACAACAGTGTGGCTTCGTAGTAAAACAGTGCGGGTACTAGACTGGCCTGCCTGCAGTCCAGACCTGTCACCCATTGAAAATGTGTGGAGCATTATGAAGCACAAAATACGACAACGGAGACTCTGGACTGTTGAACAACTGAAGTTAAACATTAAGAAAGAATGGGAAAGAATTCCACCTACAAAGCTTCAACAGTTTGTGTCCTCAGTTCCCAAATGCTTATTGAGTGTTGTTAGGAGGAAAGGTGATGTAACACAGGAGTAAACATACCACTGTCCCAGCTTTTTTCAATCGTGTTGCAGGCATCCATTTCAAAATAAGCAAATATTTGCACAAAAACAATAAAGTTTATCAGTTTGAACATTAAATATCGTCTTTGTAGTGTATTCAATTGAATATAGGTTGAAGAGGATTTGTAAATCATTATATTCTGTTTTTATTTACATTTTACACAACGTCCCAACTTCACTGGAATTGGGGTTGTAATAAAAGACTGAGAAAGTTGATGAATGCTCAAAGAACCCCTCTTTGGAACATTCCACAGGTGAACAGGTTAATTGGAAACAGTTGAGTGTCATGATTGGGTATAAAAGGAGCATCCCCAAAAGGCTCAGCCATTCACAAGCAAAGATGGGGCGAGGATCACCACTTTGTGAACAACTGCTTAAAAAAATAGTCCAACAGTTTAAGAACAATGTTTCTCAACATTCAATTGCAAGGAATTTATGAATTCCATCATCTACAGTCCATAATACAATCAGAAGATTCACAGAACTTTCTACACGTAAGCGGCAAGGCTGAAAACCAAGATTGAATGCCCGTGACCTTTGATCCCTCAGGCGGCACTGCATTAAAAACCAACATCATTCTATAAAGGATCTTACTGCGTGGGCTCAGGAACACTTCAGAAAACCATTGTCAGTTAACACAGTTCGTCGCTACATCTACAAGTGCAAGTTAAAACTCTACCATGCAAAGTGAAAGCCATACATCAACAACATCCAGAAACACCGCCGTCTTCTCTAGGCCCGAGCTCATTTGAATTGGACAAGCGCAAAGTGGAAAACTGTGCTGTGGTCTGATGAGTCCACATTTCACATTGTTTTTGGAAATCATGGACGTCGTGTCCTCTGGACAAAAGAGGAAAAAGACCATCCAGATTGTTACCAGCGCAAAGTTTAAAAGCCAGCATCTGTGATGGTATGGGGGTGTGTTAGTGCCCATGGCATGGGCAGTTTACACATCTGTGATGGCACCATCAGTGCTGAAAGGTACATCCAGGTTTTGGAGCAAAACATGCTGCCATCCAAGCAACGTCTTTGTCAGGGACGTCCCTGCTTATTTCAGCAAGACAATGCCAAGCCACATTCTGCATGTGTTACAACAGTGTGGCTTCGTAGTAAACGAGTGTGGGTACTAGACTGGCCTGCCTGCAGTCCAGACCTGTCGCCCACTGAAATTGTGTGGCACATTATAAAGCGCAAAATACAACAATGGAGACAGCGGACTGCTGAACAACGTAAGTCATACATTGAGCAAGAATAGGAAAGAATTGCACCTACAAAGCTTCAAGAATTAGTGTCCTCAGTTCCCAAATGCTTATAGAGTGTTGTCAGAAGGAAAGGTGATGTAACAGTGGTAAAAATATCACTGTCCCAGCTTTTTTGAAATGTGTTGCAGGCATCCATTTCAAAATGAGCAAATATTTGCACAAAAACAGTAAAGTTTACCAGTTTGAACATTAAATATCTTGTCTTTGTGGTGTATCCGCTCCAATCACCACTCTTTCATGCTTGGGCACACTCTCCATCACCTCATCTAACCCACTCCAGAAATCTTCTTTCTCCTTTATCTCACAACCTACCTGTGGGGCATATGCACTGATGATATTCATCATTACCCCTTTCCAACTTCACACTCATCACACTGTCAGACACTCGCTTAACCTCCAACACACTCTTAACATAATCTTCCTTTAAAATTAACACCAACACCATTTCTCTTCCTATCTACACCATGATACAGCAACTTGAACCCACCGCCTATGCTCCTGTTTTTACTTCCCTTCCACTTGGTCTCTTGCACACACAATATGTCTACCTTTCTTCTCTCCATGATGTCAACCAGCTGTGTCCCTTTACCAGTCCCTTTGCCAGCATTCAATGTCCTGACTCTCACTTCCACCCTTCTAGTTTTCCTCTTCTCTCTCTATCTCTGGACACATTCTCCTCCTCTTTTCTTCACCTACCAGTAGCCCAGTTTCCACCGGCACCCTGTTGGCAACGGTAATCATTGTTAACCTGGGCCTCAACCAATCCGGTATGGCAATACAATTTATACTCTGCATCTTTGTTTTTGGCTTGTTTTACACTGGATTCACTTCCTGGCACAACACTCAGTTATCCGGGCTTGGGACTGACACTCATTGTGTACTGGCTGCACATCCCGTGTGGCTGAGTTAACATCAGATACGTTCTAAAACTCAGATAACAGTGGCAAGTGCACATAACCACGCAGAAAGGATTTTCTGTCACTGTAGCGAAAGCAGACACTTCTTCTTGCTCTTTCTGTCTCTCTCAACTTACGACCTTTTAAAATAAATATGCCTCAAAAGCACAATTATACTACAAATAAGTCTAGAAATCAACAATTCAAGTCACTTTAATTTAAAAGTTAATGTTTGTTGATGGCAAAAACCTGAGTAAAACAGAAAGATTTCTTTCTAATTGTTGGCTGAAACACTTTGTTGTTTCTGTCATTACAGAACCACAATGACTACTAAGCTGTGTAGTATTCAAGGAAAAACAAAGTATTCACTTCTTAGCTGTGGTTCAACATGCAGAGTGGCTGTACATCATGAAGCCCTGTAACTATAAGAAGTCCTGGACAGTCTCTGAGGCCCATTGGTGCGGATGTTTAACCTTGAAGTCGGTAATGTGCAGCAAATAAGTCTACAGCTCCCCATGGACAGGACAGGAATTCAGTACATGAATGGACTGAAACAATGCAGATGTCTTGTCTCAGGACACAGATAGGTAGCTTGACCAGAAATCAAAGACAGGTCTACAAATTGGTGGTCCAACTCTGTATCTCATAGAGCTACCTGCTGCAGTAACTACAATTTAACTAAAATCCTGTTTCCATTTTCCTGAACCTTCATTCGATTAAGCATATGTTGCCTTTCCTCGGAGAAGGCGACCAAGGTGCTTATTTTATCCTCATCACATTTGACGACAAACTCCCAGGTGGTATTCTCATTTAAAAGTTGTGTTCTTCACACAATGAGCCCTGACATGTTCCAAATCCACAAGAGCTGAGCAATGATGTTATCCTTTCTCCACATCATTATCACCTTGGATTCTGTGCCAAAATAAGAGATGGTAGAGTTCTGATAATAGATCTGGGGTTTTTTTTATGCCTCATTGTCATGCAAATTCATTTGCAGCTGTACATCTATTGGAATTTCTCAAGAGGAGTATGCGTCAATACAGTGCGCTCTTTTTTGTATTTACTGTCAACTTGAATAACTGCACAAACTCATTGCTGTATTCCTGTTCAGTCTTTTTAATATTTGAATATTTCCCCCAGACATGTTTGAAAAATGTATTCACTGGTATTTACGACTTATTAATGCAGAACAAGATCCTTATTGCAAGATCATGAATTATTAATGCATCAGAACAAGATCCTTATGGCAAGATCATGAATTATTAATGCATCAGAACAGGATCCTTATTGCAAGATCATGGGGTAATAATGCATCAGAACAAGATCCTTATTGCAAGACCATGAATTATTAATGCATCAGAACAAGATCATTATTGCAAGATCACGAATTATTAATGCATCAGAACAAGATCCTTATTGCAAGATCACGAATTATTAATGCATCAGAACAAGATCATTATTGCAAGATCACGAATTATTAATGCATCAGAACAAGATCCTTATTGCAAGATCATGAGTTATTAATGCAGCCGAACAAGATCCTTATGGCAAGACCATGAATTATTAATGCATCAGAACAAGATCCTTATTGAAAGATCATGAGTTATTAATGCATCTGAAGATCCTTATTGCAAGATCATGAATTATTAATGCATCAGAACAAGATCCTTATTGCAAGACCATGAATTATTAATGCATCAGAACAAGATCCTTATTGAAATATCATGAATTATTAATACATCCAAACAAGATCCTTATTGCAAGATCATGAATTATTAATGCATCAGAACAATATCCTTATTTCAAGACCATGAATTATTAATGCATCAGAACAAGATCCTTATTGCAAGATCATGAATTATTAATGCATCAGAACAAGATCCTTATTGCAAGATCATGAGTTAATAATGCATCCGAACAAGATCCTTATTGCAAGATCATGAATTATTAATGCATCAGAACAAGATCCTTATTGCAAGATCATGAGTTATTAATGCATCCGAATAAGATCCGTATTGCAAGATCATGAGTTATTAATGCATCAGAACAAGATCCTTATTGCAAGATCATGAATTATTAATGCATCAGAACAAGATCCTTATTGCAAGATCATGAGTTCTTAATGCAGCCGAACAAGATCCTTATGGCAAGACCATGAATTATTAATGCATCAGAACAAGATCCTTATTGCAAGATCATGAATTATTAATGCATCAGAACAAGATCCTTATTGCAAGACCATGAATTATTAATGCATCAGAACAAGATCCTTATTGCAAGACCATTAATTATTAATGCATCAGAACAAGATCCTTATGCAAAGATCATGAATTATTAATGCATCAGAACAAGATCCTTATTGCAAGATCATGGGTTATTAATGCAGCCGAACAAGATCCTTATGGCAAGACCATGAATTATTAATGCATCAGAACAAGATCCTTATTGAAATATCATGAATTATTAATACATCCAAACAAGATCCTTATTGCAAGATCATGAATTATTAATGCATCAGAACAATATCCTTATTTCAAGACCATGAATTATTAATGCATCAGAACAAGATCCTTATTGCAAGATCATGAATTATTAATGCATCAGAACAAGATCCTTATTGCAAGATCATGAGTTAATAATGCATCCTAACAAGATCCTTATTGCAAGATCATGAATTATTAATGCATCTGAAGATCCTTATTGCAAGATCATGAATTATTAATGCATCAGAACAAGATCCTTATTGCAAGACCATGAATTATTAATGCATCAGAACAAGATCCTTATTGAAATATCATGAATTATTAATACATCCAAACAAGATCCTTATTGCAAGATCATGAATTATTAATGCATCAGAACAATATCCTTATTTCAAGACCATGAATTATTAATGCATCAGAACAAGATCCTTATTGCAAGATCATGAATTATTAATGCATCAGAACAAGATCCTTATTGCAAGATCATGAGTTAATAATGCATCCGAACAAGATCCTTATTGCAAGATCATGAATTATTAATGCATCAGAACAAGATCCTTATTGCAAGATCATGAGTTATTAATGCATCTGAATAAGATCCTTATTGCAAGATCATGAGTTATTAATGCATCAGAACAAGATCCTATTGCAAGATCATGAATTATTAATGCATCAGAACAAGATCCTTATTGCAAGATCATGAGTTCTTAATGCAGCCGAACAAGATCCTTATGGCAAGACCATGAATTATTAATGCATCAGAACAAGATCCTTATTGCAATATCATGAATTATTAATGCATCAGAACAAGATCCTTATTGCAAGACCATGAATCATTAATGCATCAGAACAAGATCCTTATTGCAAGATCATGGGTTATTAATGCATCAGAACAATATCCTTATTTCAAGACCATGAATTATTAATGCATCAGAACAAGATCCTTATTGCAAGATCATGAATTATTAATGCATCAGAACAAGATCCTTATTGCAAGATCATGACTTATTAATGCAGCCGAACAAGATCCTTATGGCAAGACCATGAATTATTAATGCATCATCAGAACAAGATCCTTATTGCAAGATCATGAGTTATTAATGCATCTGAACAAGATCATTATTGCAAGATCATGAATTATTAATGCATCAGAACAAGATCTTTATTGCAAGACCATGAATTATTAATGCATCAGAACAAGATCCTTACTGCAAGATCATGAATTATTAATGCATCAGAACAAGATCCTTATTGCAAGATCATGAGTTATTAATGCATCCGAACAAGATCCTTATTGCAAGATCATGAATTATTAATGCATCAGAACAAGATCCTTATTGCAAGATCATGAATTATTAATGCATCAGAACAAGATCCTTATGGAAAGATCATGAATTATTAATGCATCAGAACAAGATCCTTATTGCAAGATCATGAATTATTAATGCATCAGAACACGATCCTTATGGCAAGACCATGAATTATTAATGCATCAGAACAAGATCCTTATTGCAAGATCATGAATTATTAATGCATCGGAACAAGATCCTTATTGCAAGACTATGAATGATTAATCCTTCCGAACAAGATCCTTATTGCAAGATCATGAATTATTAATGCATCAGAACAAGATCCTTATTGCAAGATCATGAATTATTAATGCATCAGAACAAGATCCTTATTGCAAGACCACGAATTATTAATGCATCAGAACAAGATCATTATACCAAGATCATGAATTATTAATGCATCAGAACAAGATACTTATTGCAAGATCATGGGTTATTAATGCATCAGAACACGATCCTTATGGCAAGACCATGAATTATTAATGCATCAGAACAAGATCCTTATGGCAAGACCATGAATTATTAATGCATCATCAGAACAAGATCCTTATTGCAAGATCATGAGTTATTAATGCATCTGAACAAGATCATTATTGCAAGATCATGAATTATTAATGCATCAGAACAAGATCTTTATTGCAAGACCATGAATTATTAATGCATCAGAACAAGATCCTTATTGCAAGATCATGAATTATTAATGCATCAGAACAAGATCCTTATTGCAAGATCATGAGTTATTAATGCATCCGAACAAGATCCTTATTGCAAGATCATGAATTATTAATGCATCAGAACAAGATCCTTATTGCAAGACCACGAATTATTAATGCATCAGAACAAGATCATTATACCAAGATCATGAATTATTAATGCATCAGAACAAGATACTTATTGCAAGATCATGGGTTATTAATGCATCCGAACACGATCCTTATGGCAAGACCATGAATTATTAATGCATCAGAACAAGATCCTTATTGCAAGATCATGAATTATTAATCCATCAGAACAAGATCCTTATTGCAAGATCATGAATTAATAATGCATCCGAACAAGATCCTTATTGCAAGATCATTTGTTATTAATGCATCCGAACAAGATCCTTATTGCAAGATCATGAGTTATTAATGCATCAGAACAAGATCCTTATTGCAAGACCATGAATTATTAATGCATCAGAAGAAGATCCTTATTGCAAGATCATGAATTATTAATGCATCAGAACAAGATCCTTATTGCAAGACCACGAATTATTAATGCATCAGAACAAGATCATTATACCAAGATCATGAATTATTAATGCATCAGAACAAGATACTTATTGCAAGATCATGGGTTATTAATGCATCCGAACACGATCCTTATGGCAAGACCATGAATTATTAATGCATCAGAACAAGATCCTTATTGCAAGATCATGAATTATTAATCCATCAGAACAAGATCCTTATTGCAAGATCATGAATTAATAATGCATCCGAACAAGATCCTTATTGCAAGATCATTTGTTATTAATGCATCCGAACAAGATCCTTATTGCAAGATCATGAGTTATTAATGCATCAGAACAAGATCCTTATTGCAAGACCATGAATTATTAATGCATCAGAAGAAGATCCTTATTGCAAGATCATGAATTATTAATGCATCAGAACAAGATCCTTAATTGCAAGATCATGAATTATTAATGCAGCCGAACAAGATCCTTATGGCAAGACCATGAATTATTAATGCATCAGAACAAGATCCTTATTGCAAGATCATGAGTTATTAATGCATCTGAACAGATCATTATTGCAAGATCATGAATTAGTAATGCATCAGAACAAGATCTTTATTGCAAGACCATTAATTATTAATGCATCAGAACAAGATCCTTATTGCAAGATCATGAGTTATTAATGCATCTGAACAAGATCCTTATTGCAAGATCATGAATTATTAATGCATCAGAACAAGATCCTTATTGCAAGATCATGAGTTATTAATGCATCCGAATAAGATCCTTATTGCAAGATCATGAGTTATTAATGCAGTTGAACAAGATCCTTATGGCAAGACCATGAATTATTAAAGCATCAGAACAAGATCCTTATTGCAAGATCATGAGTTATTAATGCATCCGAATAAGATCCTTATTGCAAGATCATGAATTATTAATGCATCAGAACAAGATCCTTAATGCAAGATCATGAGTTATTAATGCAGCTGAACAAGATCCTTATGGCAAGACCATGAATTATTAATGCATCAGAACAAGATCCTTATTGCAAGATCATGAGTTATTAATGCATCTGAACAAGATCCTTATTGCAAGATCATGAATTATTAATGCATCAGAACAAGATCCTTATTGCAAGATCATGAGTTATTAATGCATCCGAATAAGATCCTTATTGCAAGATCATGAGTTATTAATGCAGTTGAACAAGATCCTTATGGCAAGACCATGAATTATTAAAGCATCAGAACAAGATCCTTATTGCAAGATCATGAGTTATTAATGCATCCGAATAAGATCCTTATTGCAAGATCATGAATTATTAATGCATCAGAACAAGATCCTTAATGCAAGATCATGAGTTATTAATGCATCCGAACAAGATCCCTATTGCAAGATCATGAATTATTAATACATCAGAACAAGATCCTTATTGCAAGATCATGAGTTATTAATGCAGCTGAACAAGATCCTTATGGCAAGACCATGAATTATTAATGCATCAGAACAAGATCCTTATTGCAAGATCATGAGTTATTAATGCATCCGAACAAGATCCTTATTACAAGATCATGAATTATTAATGCATCAGAACAAGATCCTTATTGCAAGATCATGAGTTATTAATGCATCCGAACAAGATCCTTATTGCAAGATCAGGAATTATTAATGCATCAGAACAAGATCCTTATGGAAAGATCATGAATTATTAATGCATCAGAACAAGATCCTTATTGCAAGATCATGAGTTATTAATGCATCTGAACAAGATCCTTATTGCAAGATCATGAATTATTAATGCATCAGAACAAGATCTTTATTGCAAGACCATGAATTATTAAGTAAGGTTTAAACAACAAGAAGCCGTGCATTATACGGTTTGAATGCACGACACAGAGTCTAAAACACCACGACGCGAAGCAATGTGCATTCAAACCATATAATGCGCGGCTTCTCGTTGTTTAATCCCCTTATACCATGGTCTCACACAGTGAGCTAACACACAAATATTTATTTAAGTTAACAGAACTTGATAAAATGCATAAGTATTTGGGACTATTTTATGCCAATCTCAAGATATTTTCATCCTTGGCAATCGTTCTCTTCTTCTTTCCCGTCTTCAATCTTGTCCAGTTTGTCCGATGTTAAATCTTTATGCCGTTGCTTTTGCTGTTCTTCTCGTTTGCTCTCCTCCTCTTTCCATTCCTCAAATGTTATATTTTGACCAGAAATATTAAAATTCACTTGGAAATCCATGTTTTATCGTGTTTCTGTCATTGACCTGTCAAAACACAGCTGATCTGATCTCTGCGTTGCTATGGTGATGACCAGAGCAGAGTGATATTACAGTGACTTAACTCGCCGAACTACGTGTGCATATACATGAAAATAATGCACACCAGTTAGACATGGAATTCTCACTGACCATGGTATAATGCATCAGAACAAGATCCTTATTGCAAGACCATGAATGCATCATAACAACATTCTTATTACATGACCAAGCTTTATTAATATGTCAGAACAAGATTATTTTTCCTTGGCCATGACTTATTAAATGCATCAGCACAAGATCTTTATTGCGAGGGCTGACTTATTAATGCATCAGAACAGGATCCTTCTTGCATGGCCACAGCTAATTAATGCAATAACTTACTAAAGAAATTCTAACAAGAATTTTATTGTTTGACCACAACTTCTTAGGGTATTAGAATGGCCATGATTTATTAATACAATCAGGACAAGATCCTTATTGCCAGACCATCAATTATCGGAACAGGATCCTTCTTGCATGGCCACAGCTAATTAATGCAATAACTTACTAAAGAAATTCTAACAAGAATTTTATTGTTTGACCACAACTTATTAGGGTATTAGAATGGCCATGATTTATTAATACAATCAGGACAAGATCCTTATTGCCAGACCATGAATTATTAATGTATCGGAACAGGATCCTTCTTGCATGGCCACAGCTAATTAATGCAATAACTTACTAAAGAAATTCTAACAAGAATTTTATTGTTTGACCACAACTTATTAGGGTATTAGAATGGCCATGATTTATTGATACAATCAGGACAAGATCCTTATTACCAGACCATGAATTATCAGAACAGGATCCTTCTTGCATGGCCACAGCTAATTAATGCAATAACTTACTAAAGAAATTCTAACAAGAATTTTATTGTTTGACCACAACTTATTAGGGTATTAGAATGGCCATGATTTATTAATACAATCAGGACAAGATCCTTATTGCCAGACCATGAATTATTAATGTATCGGAACAGGATCCTTCTTGCATGGCCACAGCTAATTAATGCAATAACTTACTAAAGAAATTCTAACAAGAATTTTATTGTTTGACCACAACTTATTAGGGTATTAGAATGGCCATGATTTATTAATACAATCAGGACAAGATCCTTATGAATTGCAATGAATTATTATAGCATCAGAAGGCGATCCTTATTACATGACCACAGCATATGAATCCATTTACAGAAAACACAATACTTGATTCGCTGTTTTTTTTCACACACAAAAAAGCTCAGTAATGCTTAAAATGAGCCTTTTTTAAGATATAATGAAAATAATATGTACATGCCTCAGGAGTGATGCCCCGCCCACCTGCACCAAGCGTCCATCCATTACATAGAGGAAGTCGTGAACACAAACCCACACGCGCAATATTTCAACCAAGTCAAGCTGATTGAAAACACTCATATGCACGCTGTGAACATGAAATAAAAGTTTCACTGATCTGGCTGTGTAAGATTTAAGGTACATATGGATTTACATTACACGCTGCTTAGAAAAAGAAGTAAGGTCTAACAGATGCAGGGAGATTCTCCACTGATGGAGGATGGAAACATTATTTTCTGCCCAGATTTATAAACTGTTAAATCTGGATTGCATTGTACTGTTTGGTAGATGTTATTCACAGGATTTCCCCTTTTGTTTTATTCATGGGTATGTATATCACCAGATATACATACATGCCAGAAAATGTCAAAAATGATGCTTTATTATATGTCACAGTACACTTTAACTTAGTTAATTTACATCTTAACATTCGTTGACATGTGGATTGTATTTTCCTGAATACATCAGCACAAGATTATTATTGCATGGCCACCACTTATGACTACACCATAAAAAGATTTGTAATACATGAACACAACATGAATGAATCAGTACAACAGGACCACACATTATTAGTGCACCAGAATAAGATGCTTATTGCATGGCTATAATGTTTTACTGCACAAGAACAAGATCCTTATTGTATGGCCAAAGACATATTAATCCATCACAGCATGATCTTTATCCCATGGCCTCTTAGTGCATCTGTGGCTAATTAATATGTCAGAACAAGATTTTTTTTTGTTTGTTTTGGCTTGGCCATGACTTATTGATGCATAATAACAAAGATTCTTATTGCATTGATCTTGTTGGTATTCATGCATTAGAGCAGTATCCTTATTGTATGGCCTCAACTTATCAATGCTTCATTACAAGATCCATGTTGCATGACCATGAATTATTAATGCATCATAACAAGATCCTTATCAAGCTAAGTGTTATTCATGTGTCAGAAAGAGATTCTTATTGCTTGGCCATGACTTATTAATGCAAGAGAACAAGATCCTTAATGTGTGGCTACAACTTATTAATGCGCCAGAAGAACATGTTATTACATTCAGTTCAATTTATTTACCCAAATCACAGCATTGCCCCAAGTTGCCCTAAGGCGTGACACACAAGTACGGTCTAACTGTACTCATGACCTGAGCAAGCACACTGGCAATAGTGGTGAGGGGGAAAAAAACCCTCAGGGGTTTTTGATGACAGGAAGAAATCTCAAGCAGACCAGACTCAGTGGGGTGACCATGTGCTATGACCATAATACCAATAACAAAATGAAAGCACAACAAAGAACTGTCACACATGCAAAGACAGAAACATTGCAGCTAAGCAACCATATAGATGTAGAGTGGTACCTATACGGTGGTCAGTAAGACTGGTGGTGCAACAACAACCAAAAGGTGAAAGCAGAGTCTCAGTAAATGGATGGCAGCTGGCGAATCAGTGGTGTACTGATGCCAGATCAGTCATTATAGGGAACATTCCCAATTTTCATTACATGGCACCAACTTATTAATGCATCAGAACAAGAGCCTTATTGTGACCCCATCTTAGCAATATTCCAGAATAAGATCCTAATTGCATGGCCATGATTTATTTAAGGATTGGAACTAGGAAATTTTTGTGTGCCAAGTGATTATTATTTTGCATTAAAGATATAATTATAAAGATTTGTCAAATTCTTTTATAGCCTCATCAATATACAGTACAAAAATTACCATAAAAGAACAAAATTGAACCTTTTACAAAAAGGTACATAAAGTACCTTATACAAGCAGGGGTGGTGGCCAAGTGGTTAATGCGCTTGGTTTCAGTTCAGAAGGTTCCAGGATCAAATCCCACCCCTGCTACATTTCTCCATGTAATGTGGAGTTGCGTCAGGAAGGGCATCCGGCATAAAACTTGTGCCAATTCAACATGCAGATCCACCTTGGATTTGCTGTGGCGACCCCGAGTGCAAAAAACAAGGGAGCAGCCAAAGGGACTTACTATTAAAGATATAATTATGATTCTAATCCAATTACATTTTTTCCGCAAATCTGATTGGTTAAGCATGTGAGATTTCAGACTGTATAATATTGGCGTAACGGTGGCAAAATATTCGATCGTTTCACATTTAGATGTATTACTCCGCGCCCTGACTGGTGTTCTGATGAGATGTCATGTCTGTCGAATGTCATCCCTGTCCTCTGCGCAACTGCGCATGTGCACGCATGCGCAATATTGTCGGGATGCGGAACTGTCGATTTATGCGATGAGATGCACAATGCGACAGAACACTGGCTGCGCGCGCTGCTAGCTGTTAGCTGAGAGCGTGAGAAAGACGCGTACCGCCGCCACCACCGAAATAGGTGAATTTAAGATACCATATGAAAGTACTGATGTGGATTCTGATACAGAATTACCGTTTCACATTTGATGGATTTTCACATTTGATGGATTACTCTGTGCCCTGACCACTTTTGGAGCAACGCTGCCTCAGCGCACGGTAAGCCTCGTCGACCGAATTTCCAACAGAAAAATAAACTGTGCAAACAATGAAATTGAATTAAAATGGGGATAACCCCCTTGTGTCTGATGATTTGCAGACAGTCATGCTGTTATATGGTTGCAAATAGCCATTTAAACCTCACCGGTAAAGCTCAATTTGCGACTGTATAACAGCATGAACGTCCACAAATCATCAGACACAGCAGGGTTATTCCCTAAATATGAAACATGATGTGTTCACTGGGTTTGCACCTCCTGAGGAACTTTGCCATCATGTGAATGCAGATATGTTTTAATGACCTTTTTACTTTCATTTTGGAATGGAATCAGCTTCAAATATAACATACTGCTGTTACCACACATCAGTTATGCTTTGATCCTCTTCTTTTCATGCATTTGAACGTGTGGGCACACAATAAGGATTTCATGGCAACAGATTAATAACGCAGGCCAATGCATAATTCATGTTTTTGTGAACATCTCCTCAAGCTGTGCATAGATGTTAATGATGAGAGCAGTCATTGGTTATCTCAGCTCTGAGGACCACTGTGCACATCATCAGACAGAGTCGCTGTGCACGGATTTTGAGTAAGTTTACGTTTGGTGCCAAACCAACTTTGGCAAATCAAGCTCTGTCTGATTGCTGTTTGTGCCAACAAAGCTTTACCCAAAATATCTCATGCAGAAGTTGTCAAACAAGAATTCAAATGGACTTTTTATCACCTCAATTTCAATCATAAAACCCACATCTGAATTTAGTGGTCTGTCTGTGCTGCAAAAACTAATATTAGGTAGAGTATGGATGAGGAGCAAAGATTTCTCATTTATTTGTAATTACCAAGAAGGCATTCATCAAAGAAGCTGAAAATATAATTCTGTCAATGTCCCCTGTGTCCTGCATATAACCTCACATCAGCTCGTATTAAAAGAGACAGAATCCTATAACTTATCTCTTTTCACAGGGACAACAAGGCTTGGTTGGGCCACGGGGGCCCAGAGGACAGCCAGGAGCTGGAATCAAAGGGGACAAGGTAGAGTACAGACTAGCTGTAAATTAGACAACCGGCTGATAAGCCTTCACGCAGGCATGAAGATAAAACCAGAGTCCTATTGTGAAGAACAAGAGCTGGAAAAGTCGGTGCCTTCAAGGATTTAGTCTTTGAGCTGATAAATGTGGGAAAGGTTAAAAAATTAACTGAACCCAGCAGTGGCATGTTGAAGAATCTAAATTGTAGGTATTGCTGAGGTCTTTGGGGAACTACCAGCTATTGTGGGACATAAGCATGGACGGAGGTATGAAAGGCAAATGTAAGACAAATGCTACTTTGGGTTTGGTTTAAAACAGACGGTCAAGAAATATTAGTGGAATACTTATAATATTTACATTTTTGGATTGAATTCAGTGTTTTTAGTGATGCCGCTGGAGACGTTCGGTCTTATGTGCTCCTTTTAGCTGTGACTGTAGGCAAGATACCTGAACGGGTAGCGAGTCACCACATTGTGAACTCACCGCAGGTGAAGTCACCCCAGTCCAGGTGAAGTCACCCCACTTTTTCAGTGATGTCACCACACTCTAGCTATCCATACTTATTTTTTTGTTAAATAATTAAGAATGACTAGGTTAAATTTAGGAACCTGCCAGTGTGATGTATAGAACTGGGTGCTCCCTGCTTCTCCCATCAATGGGCTTTTTTAACCTACAATTACATGACTCTACCTTAAAACACATCTTGCTAACAAAACTTGAGCAAGAACAATGTATTATGATGATGGTGTGTATAAATAATTTATTACATGAACATATCCGAATTGAAATATTGTGTTGCTAGAGTGGGGTGACTTCACCTGGATCTGGGGGACTTCACCTGGATTGGGGTGAATTCACTTGGGGCGAGTTCACAGTGGGGTGACTTCACTATGAACCCCTGAACGACACCTAATCAGATTTTGGTCAAAATTGACAGGTACATTGGGCCTGTGATTTTTGGCCACAACTGGTCAATGATCATAGGTCAAGGTCAAATTTCAATCCCCATGTTAATATATAGGAGAGGAAGAGGTAAGTTCTACAGGTGCTAGTGCTTATCCTCAGTTTCCTAGCATGAAGCGGATGATGAAAGTCTACAACTGCACTTGGAAAACAAGCCAGTCTGAAGTAAGAAAGGTCCCCACAATCTGATACCCATTTACACCTGAGTCAAATGGGACACTACAAATGATTTTCTTCTCCAAGGTCACAGACAGGTAGAATGACCAGGAATCAAACCCAGATCTACATATTGGAAGCCCAACTCCTGCTCTGAACCTGCTAATATAGAGAAGAAGACCTATACAGGCTCAGAGGCCCATTGATGCCAGAGTTTATGCCTGGATTCCATAGCTTGAAGAAAATACAGACTGAAACTGCACCTGGATGGAATGCCAGTCTAACACTGGGTATGTCCCCAGCCAAGGATGATACCCATTTATAGCTGGGTAGACTGGGACACTGCAAATGATTTACTTGTCCAAGGTCACAGACAGGTAATGTTACCAGGAACTGAGCGCAGGGCTACATATTGGCAGCCCGACTCCTTTTCCCACTAAGCCACTTGCTCTAGACCTGCTAATATAGTATCAGAAAATATGCACTGTAATTGAAATGAGTTACAGAGCTCTATCATATTTTCTCTACATGCTTGGTAGTTTGAAATGTGGGTTTGGGTTCAGTGTGCTCTCTGAGTACTTTTGATCTAGTTTTGTCTTTGTATGCGGATTTGGCAGGTTGTCAGATGGCGCTGACAGTTTTACTGTGGCCTTATGGCAAAGGTCATCACAGTAGATTGCAATGTTCTCTCACAGTAATGACAAAGCACTCAAATTAAGGCTCACTATGTTTTCAGGCGTATTGCCTTAAGTGATTTCTGTGGATCACAAAATATTTTATGTGATGCATGAAAAGACAAAGCACATGCTATTAGGTTTGCGTTGAGCTGCTTAAAAAGGTCTGTGTACTTATTGCTGAACAAAGGGAATGTACAAGACGATCTTAGCAAAATATTTGCACTTGGGTGTTCTCCAAACACAAATTTGCTGTTATCTTATTTACATTTACATGCTGTAATCATGTTTTCTCATGTGATCCTACAGGGGGATTTTGGCCCTCCAGGGCTTCCTGGGCCCGTTGGCCTCCCTGGCATAGGAATACAGGGTGAGAAGGTAAGTACCTGCCAACTGTCATCATCCGCTATTGCTGGAACTCATGAAATTACTAAATTCCATGTTTTTTATAAGTATACTCTATTTGCTTCAAAATCAGTTTTAAATGATTGTCTTTGTACTGACATTGCCAAACGCAGAGCCGTCCTAGGAACTGCTTGACTTAGAGTGTGCATGTTATCGATGTGTACATGATATCTGTACAAAAACTTTATGTATTAAAGCCAGTGTTGGTACACAGAGTCACCTCACTTAGTCCACAGACAAGTACAATGTTTAGGCACATTTAAATTATAATTGTGGCTTCTAGGAGGCAGAGTCTCTGAAACCTTGTGTACACAATATCTTGACAGACTTTGTGCATCAAGGTGAAACGTCACCTCACTAAGATCTCAGACAAGTTCAGTGTTGCATATGTTTCAGTTCTAATTGTGACCAACATGAGGCAAAGTCTGAAACCTTGTGTACGCTATACCTTGAGAAAGATTTGATAGGTCAAGATGAAACATGGTACATAAGGTCACTTCACTTAGAACAAGTTCAACGTTGGGCTCAGCAATGCAGATAAGGGTCAGTGCTGCCCTTGTTTGTTTGTTTTTGTTGTTGTTGTTTTTTATAAAAATGTATCCTTTTACATAGACAGGCCTCATGGCCTGGTCTGGACAGTGGCTGCTCGGTTTTAATGAAGGAAAATGCAAAGTTCTCCACATCGGTAGAAAAAACCCACGTTATAATTATTTCATGAATGAAAAACAATTAGAAACTGTCTTAGAGGAAAGAGATCTAGGTGTACTGATTTCTAAGGACCTGTCCTTCTCCCGCCACATTGCTCATTTGGCGGCAAAAGCCAACAGAGTTCTTGGGATGATAAAAAGGGGCTTTTCATTCATTGATGGAGACTCCTTTCTTCTTTTGTATAAAATGTTCGTTTGTCCTCATCTCGAATATTGTGTGCAGGCGTGGTCACCATATCTTCAGAAAGACAAAAATACTTTGGAAAAAGTACAAAGAAGGGCCACTAAGTTGGTACCAGAATTTAAAAATCTGCCTTATAAGGAGAGGCTCTTGGAATTGGGTCTTACTACACTTGAAGATAGAAGAACTTGAGGAGACTTGATCGAAATGTATAACATTTTGCACTGCTTTGAAAATGTTAACTTTAATGTGTTCTTTGAAATGAGGAGGTATGTTGGCCTTAGAGGCCATGAAATGAGCCTGGAAGTAAATAGATCGAGGCTGAATGTGAGAAAAATTTCTTTAGCAATCGAGCTATTACGCCTTGGAACTTTTTACCACCTAAAGTGGTTCTCTCACCAGTATCAATGCTTTTAAAGCAAACTATGATTTGTATTATAGTGTAAATGCCACCAGGTTTTAGAATTGTTAACTTTTATTGTAACTTTTAATAATGTTATGATGTGTCATTATATACATTTATGTATACAATATTTTTACACAGTAAAATGGATTATGAATTATCTTTGTAGGGTGTGGAGGGACCAAGGGGGCCACCAGGAAGCAGAGGACCACCAGGGGAAGGTTTGCCTGGACCCAAGGTATCTCATGTCATATTCTTACTTAAAGTACTTTTAAATTTTTGTGGTTTTTCTTTAACGCTGAGTGGAATTGTGTTTTGAAACTGAGTGAAAATAACCTGCAGTAAACACCTTTTGGTAATCAAACCCACAGTGCTCTAAGGGGTTGTGTCCTAACCTCTTCGTCCATTGGCACACCATAAAAGTTAAGACATTAGCTGCTCTGAAATTACAAACATGCCAGATTTGCAGTGGTTGTATAAAGGGTTGAATTTATGATCATTTTTGGAGATTACGCTATTAAACAGCTTACCGCTAGGGACATGTCCAATAAATATCCTAATTGTTGAAGGTGACTCCTAATATATTCCTGCTCATCATATAACTGGTCTTTTAAGATCTGAGGGAAATCTGGAAAACAAAATATCATCGCAAAATATCCTTCTTTAGACTAGGTTGATTGGTGCAGTCATATGCTGAACACGATGAAACCACCACATGTCCTTCAAGCCAGAAGTTTCAAAATAACAGAATACTGATGACCAGGACTAAAGACTTGATAGTTGGTCTAAGATCTTGTATCTAGTATGATCTTGTATGTAAGATATTTGTGTGATTTTGTAGTATCTGCTGCATGGGGGTCTGTAGAACACTGGTAACATTCCTGCGACTTATTGTTGTATGGCTGGGGGGGCCTGGCTGCCTTTTGTTTCTGTCTTCTGTCCTGTCTTTTGTTTTTCCTTCCAGGTGGCTTGCGTTTAGGACTGAGTGGCTTTGTGGCTGAGTTACCAGGACCTCACCCTGATCACCTGAGGCTGATCAAGTGCAGCTCATCAGGACTCACAGCTATGGTGCATCTACACGGATTGGAGCATGGTGGCATTTAAGTCTGGAGTACACAGTGTGTATTTGCCAGAGACTCGACCTTGTGACCAGACGGGTGAGATCGTCGTCTCGAGAGCCATCTCATCATCAGTGGATGCAGAGAACGTCCAGGTTTGATGCATGGTCTGTGAAAGAGGAGGGGGTGAGGTCTCACGCTCGTCAGCACACTTCCTGAGGTACGTTAGGTTTTGTGACTAACATTTG
This sequence comes from Thalassophryne amazonica, assembly GCF_902500255.1. Classification (NCBI taxonomy): domain Eukaryota; kingdom Metazoa; phylum Chordata; class Actinopteri; order Batrachoidiformes; family Batrachoididae; genus Thalassophryne; species Thalassophryne amazonica. The sequence continues at coordinate 152,658,097 of NC_047103.1, read as the reverse complement.
TACAGTCAGTAAATGTGGTGTCCCTCACACCTTATTATATTGAGCTGTTATGTTAGTCGTTTAATCAGCTTCCACTGCAGTTGGAGTTTGTGAACTGGGTGTTCCATGCCTGCAGGATGGGAAGCTGATTAGTGATTAAGCCAGGAAGTGTTTGCTGTTTATGTACACCTTTGAGCGGTCTCTCTGTGTGTGGAGTGTGGACTCACATGATGATTTCTTCTTTCACAGACTCGGTTTGTCGCGGCCACCTGGGGGGTGTCGGCGGGGTCCTTGAGTCTGAACAGTTTCTGGCTCCGGACCGTTAGTGCTGCTGGGAGCACACCGCAATTCCACCACGCCAGACCGCGCACTCATTTGTTGTATTTTTCACATCACTGTTATGTAATTAAATTTTGTTATCCTTTGTACCGTGCTCTGCTTATTTTATACTGGGTCCTTCAAATGCTGGTCGGTTCTCCGGGCTGCGTCCGACACATAACAGTAGTCTCTGGCCAAACATCACGGACCCAGCGGTAGCAGAGACGGTAACGCGCCGGGAAGGCAGCAGCAGACGTTCAGAAGTTATCCGGATCAGTTGCGGGTGCTCTCCGCCCGGATGGTGCGTGTTTGAGAACCCATTATCGAATACTGATTTGAGCTCTCTTGCAGCCGTGTTCCTGTGTGTGCCTTATCCGAGGGTCATGGTGGAGTGTGACTGGCGACGGCTTCACGTCACACTTCGACCGGATAAGAGGTTTAAACGGGAGCTGCAAGAGTGTGTCTGTAATGGGTGAACGCGCACGGTGGAGCTCTGTGGCACGGGTCACTGTGCTTCCTGTTGTTACAGTTGTAGCCCCGTTTCCCCGGGTAAAGATAGCTACTGCGTCTGTTGTGACAGCTCCGGCGTAATTTAGTTGAAGCACATTTTTGGTTGTGTGTTACACACAGCTGCTCACAGGAAAAGCAGCATGAATTATTTTCTCTGTTACCAAAGGGTTTTTTTTATTTTCAGCACTCTGGCTCCCTCTGTTGGTGACTGAGTCACATTACCGTTAAGCTCTTAAGTTGGAACAGGTGTGTTCCATTTGTTTGAGCTTGACGGTATAAATCACTTATTAGTTTTGTGTTGGTTCATTTTTTGTGGGTGTTTTTTGAGTTGTTTTTTGTGTGGGATTTTTTAACACTATTTAGTGTTCTGGGGTCGTGACCCTGCAGTCTATCTGGAGCATAAAAAGGACCCAGATGACTGTATGTTAGTCTGTTAGTCTTTCTTTTTATTTTTTTTGGTTTCACCTCCCAGGGTTTGATGGGACGGTCCCCTGGGGGATGATGGGGGGGTAATTGGGTTGTTTTTTCTTTTTTCTTTTTTTTTGTTTTTTGTTTTGCCCTCTCTTCTCCTCTGGCTCCAGCCGTGTGAGCCGTACGTGTCGGCGTTGCTGGAGTGGTGCAGTTTGGTTATGCTGGGCGTTTCCCAGGTAACCTCTGCACCCGGGGGGTTTGGGGTGTTGTTTTTTTTGTTTTTTTTTGTTGATTTCCTGTTCCACCTCCGGCTTCAGCGCGCCTTTGAGCCGTCTGCCATCGGCGTGGCTGAGGTTTGGGGCAGTGGGATATACCCGCAGCTGGTGGCTGGTTTGGAAGTCAGAGGGGTGGCGCCATTTTGTGCCGTCTGCCTTAGCCGCTGTTCCACTCCTCCCGGTTGGCTTCTGGGGTATAGTCATGGTTGGTGACACTGGACATGCTTCCAGTTTCCACTGCGCCGAGGGGGTGGGGTTGGGGTTGTTTTGTTTGTATGTTTTTTTTTCTTTCCTTTTGTTTTTCCCCCCCAGTTTCCACCCTCAGGGTGTGACTGTGGTGTCCTCTGGGGGGGAAAGGGCTGTGGGTCCATCTAGCCGTGGACGGCCGGGGCTGGGTCCGTTGGTCATCAATCAATCAATCAATCAATCAATTTTTTTATATAGCGCCAAATCACAACAAACAGTTGCCCCAAGGTGCTTTATATTGTAAGGCAAGGCCATACAATAATTATGTAAAACCCCAACGGTCAAAACGACCCCCTGTGAGCAAGCACTTGGCTACAGTGGGAAGGAAAAACTCCCTTTTAACAGGAAGAAACCTCCAGCAGAACCAGGCTCAGGGAGGGGCAGTTTTCTGCTGGGACTGGTTGGGGCTGAGGGAGAGAACCAGGAAAAAGACATGCTGTGGAGGGGAGCAGAGATCGATCACTAATGATTAAATGCAGAGTGGTGCATACAGAGCAAAAAGAGAAAGAAACAGTGCATCATGGGAACCCCCCAGCAGTCTACGTCTATAGCAGCATAACTAAGGGATGGTTCAGGGGTCACGCAAAAAGGAAAGTTTTAAGCCTAATCTTAAAAGTAGAGAGGGTGTCTGTCTCCCTGATCTGAATTGGGAGCTGGTTCCACAGGAGAGGAGCCTGAAAGCTGAAGGCTCTGCCTCCCATTCTACTCTTACAAACCCTAGGAACTACAAGTAAGCCTGCAGTCTGAGAGCGAAGCGCTCTATTGGGGTGATATGGTACTACGAGGTCCCTAAGATAAGATGGGACCTGATTATTCAAAACCTTATAAGTAAGAAGAAGAATTTTAAATTCTATTCTAGAATTAACATGAAGCCAATGAAGAGAGGCCAATATGGGTGAGATATGCTCTCTCCTTCTAGTCCCCGTCAGTACTCTAGCTGCAGCATTTTGAATTAACTGAAGGCTTTTTAGGGAACTTTTAGGACAACCTGATAATAATGAATTACAATAGTCCAGCCTAGAGGAAATAAATGCATGAATTAGTTTTTCAGCATCACTCTGAGACAAGACCTTTCTGATTTTAGAGATATTGCGTAAATGCAAAAAAGCAGTCCTACATATTTGTTTAATATGCGCTTTGAATGACATATCCTGATCAAAAATGACTCCAATATTTCTCACAGTATTACTAGAGGTCAGGGTAATGCCATCCAGAGTAAGGATCTGGTTAGACACCATGTTTCTAAGATTTGTGGGGCCAGGTACAATAACTTCAGTTTTATCTGAGTTTAAAAGCAGGAAATTAGAGGTCATCCATGTCTTTATGTCTGTAAGACAATCCTGCAGTTTAGCTAATTGGTGTGTGTCCTCTGGCTTCATGGATAGATAAAGCTGGGTATCATCTGCGTAACAATGAAAATTTAAGCAATACCGTCTAATAATACTACCTAAGGGAAGCATGTATAAAGTGAATAAAATTGGTCCTAGCACAGAACCTTGTGGAACTCCATAAGTAACTTTAGTCTGTGAAGAAGATTCCCCATTTACATGAACAAATTGTAATCTATTAGACAAATATGATTCAAACCACCACAGCGCAGTGCCTTTAATACCTATGGCATGCTCTAATCTCTGTAATAAAATTTTATGGTCAACAGTATCAAAAGCAGCACTGAGGTCTAACAGAACAAGCACAGAGATGAGTGCACTGTCTGAGGCCATAAGAAGATCATTTGTAACCTTCACTAATGCTGTTTCTGTACTATGATGAATTCTAAAACCTGACTGAAACTCTTCAAATAGACCATTCCTCTGCAGATGATCAGTTAGCTGTTTTACAACTACCCTTTCAAGAATTTATGAGAGAAAAGGAAGGTTGGAGATTGGCCTGTAATTAGCTAAGATAGCTGGGTCAAGTGATGGCTTTTAAGTAATGGTTTAATTACTGCCACCTTAAAAGCCTGTGGTACATAGCCAACTAACAAAGATAGATTGATCATATTTAAGATCGAAGCATTAAATAATGGTAGGGCTTCCTTGAGCAGCCTGGTAGGAATGGGGTCTAATAAACATGTTGATGGTTTGGATGAAGTAACTAATGAAAATAACTCAGAACAATCGGAGAGAAAGAGTCTAACCAAATACCGGCATCACTGAAAGCAGCCAAAGATAACGATACGTCTTTGGGATGGTTATGAGTAATTTTTTCTCTAATAGTTAAAATTTTGTTAGCAAAGAAAGTCATGAAGTCATTACTAGTTAAAGTTAATGGAATACTCAGCTCAATAGAGCTCTGACTCTTTGTCAGCCTGGCTACAGTGCTGAAAAGAAACCTGGGGTTGTTCTTATTTTCTTCAATTAGTGATGAGTAGAAAGATGTCCTAGCTTTACGGAGGGCTTTTTTATAGAGCAACAGACTCTTTTTCCAGGCTAAGTGAAGATCTTCTAAATTAGTGAGACGCCATTTCCTCTCCAACTTACGGGTTATCTGCTTTAAGCTACGAGTTTGTGAGTTATACCACGGAGTCAGGTACTTCTGATTTAAAGCTCTCTTTTTCAGAGGAGCTACAGCATCCAAAGTTGTCTTCAATGAGGATGTAAAACTATTGACGAGATACTCTATCTCACTTACAGAGTTTAGCTAGCTACTCTGCACTGTGTTGGTATATGGCATTAGAGAACATAAAGAAGGAATCATATCCTTAAACCTAGTTACAGCGCTTTCTGAAAGACTTCTAGTGTAATGAAACTTATTCCCCACTGCTGGGTAGTCCATCAGAGTAAATGTAAATGTTATTAAGAAATGATCAGACAGAAGGGAGTTTTCAGGGAATACTGTTAAGTCTTCTATTTCCATACCATAAGTCAGAACAAGATCTAAGATATGATTAAAGTGGTGGGTGGACTCATTTACTTTTTGAGCAAAGCCAATAGAGTCTAATAATAGATTAAATGCAGTGTTGAGGCTGTCATTCTCAGCATCTGTGTGGATGTTAAAATCGCCCACTATAATTATCTTATCTGAGCTAAGCACTAAGTCAGACAAAAGGTCTGAAAATTCACAGAGAAACTCACAGTAACGACCAGGTGGACGATAGATAATAACAAATAAAACTGGTTTTTGGGACTTCCAATTTGGATGGACAAGACTAAGAGTCAAGCTTTCAAATGAATTAAAGCTCTGTCTGGGTTTTTGATTAATTAATAAGCTGGAATGGAAGATTGCTGCTAATCCTCTGCCCCGGCCCTTGCTACGAGCATTCTGACAGTTAGTGTGACTCGGGGGTGTTGACTCATTTAAACTAACATATTCATCCTGCTGTAACCAGGTTTCTGTACGGCAGAATAAATCAATATGTTGATCAATTATTATATCATTTACCAACAGGGACTTAGAAGAGAGAGACCTAATGTTTAATAGACCACATTTAACTGTTTTAGTCTGTGGTGCAGTTGAAGGTGCTATATTATTTTTCTTTTTGAATTTTTATGCTTAAATAGATTTTTGCTGGTTATTGGTAGTCTGGGAGCAGGCACCGTCTCTACAGGGATGGGGTAATGAGGGGATGGCAGGGGGAGAGAAGCTGCAGAGAGGTGTGTAAGACTACAACTCTGCTTCCTGGTCCCAACCCTGGATAGTCACGGTTTGGAGGATTTAAGAAAATTGGCCAGATTTCTAGAAATGAGAGCTGCTCCATCCAAAGTGGGATGGATGCCGTCTCTCCTAACAAGACCAGGTTTTCCCCAGAAGCTTTGCCAATTATCTATGAAGCCCACCTCATTTTTTGGACACCACTCAGACAGCCAGCAATTCAAGGAGAACATGCGGCTAAACATGTCACTCCCGGTCCGATTGGGGAGGGGCCCAGAGAAAACTACAGAGTCCGACATTGTTTTTGTAAAGTTACACACCGATTTAATGTTAATTTTAGTGACCTCCGTTTGGCGTAACCGGGTGTCATTACTGCCGACGTGAATTACAATCTTACCAAATTGGGGAGGGGAGGCGTCTCCTGGGGTTGATGGAACGGTCCTCTGGGAGGCGCTGGGAGTCCCCGTGGGTGACGTTGGATCCCAGAGGGACCTCGGCTGTGGTTATTACTCCTGGAGCTGGCGGGATGTCCTCTGGGGGGTGTTGGTCCCTACATGTCGTCGTGGGGGGGGGGGGGGGGGGGGGGGGGGGGGGGGGGGGGGGGGTGTTAGCGTTTTTTTTGCAAGCTTAAGTTTGGGTTGTTTTTCTTTTCTCCTCTTCCCGGGGTTTGATGGGACGGTCCTCTGGGGAGGGGGGGGTGGTTTGGTTGTTTGTGTTTGTCTTTTTTGTTTATGACTAATCAGACTGTAAACATGGTTGGACAAAGGCTGACCGCACAGGTTCAAGAACTCCTGGCCACACCTGTGCTAATTGACTGACAGAAACAAAGGCAAAGATGCAGCCAGAGGAGAAGACATCAACCGTTCTGTTAGATGAAGATTCTGTTGGAAGATGAATGCAGATACGGTTTCCAGCCATGGTCCCTGGAGGGGGGTGTTTCTCCCGGGCCAGGTTTGTGTGGTTGCCGGGAGGCTTCCCGTGAGGGTGGGGTGCTGTTGTATGGCTGGGGGGGCCTGGCTGCCTTTTGTTTCTGTCTTCTGTCCTGTCTTTTGTTTTTCCTTCCAGGTGGCTTGCGTTTAGGACTGAGTGGCTTTGTGGCAGAGTTACCAGGACCTCACCCTGATCACCTGAGGCTGATCAAGTGCAGCTCATCAGGACTCACAGCTGTGGTGCATCTACACGGATTGGAGCATGGTGGCATTTAAGTCTGGAGTACACAGTGTGTATTTGCCAGAGACTCAACCTTGTGACCAGACGGGTGAGATCATCGTCTCGAGAGCCATCTCATCATCAGTGGATGCAGAGAACGTCCAGGTTTGATGCATGGTCTGTGAAAGAGGAGGGGGTGAGGTCTCACACTCGTCAGCACACTTCCTGAGGTACGTTAGGTTTTGTGACTAACATTTGTACAGTCAGTAAATGTGGTGTCCCTCACACCTTATTATATTGAGCTGTTATGTTAGTCGTTTAATCAGCTTCCACTGCAGTTGGAGTTTGTGAACTGGGTGTTCCATGCCTGCAGGATGGGAAGCTGATTAGTGATTAAGCCAGGAAGTGTTTGCTGTTTATGTACACCTTTGAGCGGTCTCTCTGTGTGTGGAGTGTGGACTCACATGATGATTTCTTCTTTCACAGACTCAGTTTGTCGCGGCCACCTGGGGGGTGTCGGCGGGGTCCTTGGGTCCGAACAGTTTCTGGCTCCGAACCGTTTGTGCAGCTGGGAGCGCACCGTTTCACCACCTCGCCAGTCCGCGCACTCATTTGTTATGTTTTTCCACATCACTGTTATGTAATTAAATTTAGTTATCCTTTGTACCGTGCTCTGCTTATTTCATACTGGGTCCTTCAAATGCTGGTCGGTTCTCCGGGCTGCGTCCGACACATAACAACTTATACTGTATATTATACATTCTGCTTCATGCAAATATAGACATCATACGAGCGAACAGAAAGTGCCAAATTTTCAGTCCACAGTGAAACAGGAAATGTCAAATGTTGAACACTTCCTGGAGCTACAGCAGAGGATCTTCACCTGTTTTTCATTAAGTTGTTTTTGCGCTGGTATGTTTATCTTCTGTAAGGTTTTTGTGGAACTTTTGTTTGTCTCAATTAAAAAAGAAAAGAAAATTTAAAACAAGGAGAAAGAGGAGATCTCGCTTGAATCGAAGAGATCTCACGGGAATTCAGTGCACAGTCGACACTGAAACAGGAAATGCTAAATGTTGAGTCAACATTGAATCCAGGAATGCTAAAGTGAGAGGCAGTGTGCACTTTGACAGCACATGAGGGCAGTCAGTGACTATTTAATGTGTAAATTGCATGAAGTTTTTTAGCCATGCTAATGCTTTCCAGAAGCATTTACTGAAAAACAGTCTGAAGGATCTAAATGGCAACTTGAGATACTGAAGAGCTTTGCTCCTTCATGTCTGCGACATATATATTATAATGATATCATCCAATTACTTTCACCAGATTTATTCTACTTTTTTTAAACTGTAAAGGATAAGGACACTTAAATATCCCTTTGGGGTTACTGCTCAAGTACTCTTGTACTGTAAGTATTAACTGAAAGTTGATAACGTCTCACACAGGGTGACCACGGGTTGCCCGGTGAGACTGGTGCCCCAGGAGAAAGAGGGGCTGGAGAACCTGGAGCGAAGGTGGGACAATACCTTGTATTCAAACTATGATATATTTTTTTTAAGTGCTGAAAGCTTTCAGTTAAAACCTTAAAATGTAATCAAGAATCTGTCCTCAGGGTGAACCGGGAGCACCAGGGATGTCAGGTTTACCAGGGTTGCCAGGGGAGGATGGAGCTCCTGGACAGAAAGTAGGTTGACATAGTTACTGCCTCAATATGAAGCTGCTGAAGATACTCAAAAGTGAAGTGCGTCATTAATTCTGAACTTTTTTTAGGGAGAACCAGGACCGATAGGTCTTAGAGGGACAGAGGGAGCACCTGGAATTGGAACGCAGGGTGAGAAGGTAAACAAGAACTCATGCTGTTAAAAACTTTGATTCCCCACTTGGGTACATCTCACAAAATTCCAGAGCCAGCAGATTAACTCTTTTCCCAATGCACCGCATCAGGGTGACCAAGGTCAAAGGGGTATAAGAGGCTTAACTGGTCCACCTGGTATCACTGGGCCCTCAGGACCGAAGGTAATTAGCTGCTTAGAAATTACTAGTTTTAATATTTTTGAAACTCTAAGACCACATTTTCTTTGTAGAAGTTGGTGAATGAGCAAGATTTAATTGTTATAAGAACTTTTCTTGTAATTACTGTAATTAAACTTCAGGGTGAACCCGGGATACCAGGCAGGTTGGGGTTACCTGGTTTACCAGGGCGTGGCATCATCGGTCCCAAGGTAACTCCTCTCATTTTAGCAATATTACAAAACTGCTGAAGCCTGTTATAGTGTTGCTTTAAAAACAGACCAAAGCAATAGACCGTTGTTACATTGTTTGGCATATGTGTGTAAATACAAGGACCTGACTTAATCTATGGATACCACTGAGACAAATGTCTGTAACTTGCCCAAAGAAAGTTGGACAAAGTCCCATTAACGTGTTCCAGATGTGACAATCTGAACAATAAGACAATAATTAATAGAGAACATGACCACTGTCAGCTGTAATCCTGTACACACTGTGCACACGTTTTTGTCATCATAACCTCCACCAACAAACTTGACTCCATTGAGTCATTAATAAGGGAAACTAACTGGTTGGGCAAAAGCAAAAATGATCAGCCACCAAAGAACAAAATGATGAATCAACAGGTAGGATATATTAACATCAGAATCCACAAACATACTCACAGAGGAATCAGGAGAGAAGGAAGGAACTGGCAATGAGCAGGAAAAGGGGGAGTGCTTAAATGCAAAAATAACAAATTATAACAGGTGCGTCAAAATGAGAACGGGAAACAAAAATGCATGAGGAAATGGACAGAACATAAGGTGACAAAAACTAAGAAGACAACTGCTAGGAAAATAACATAACAGACATCACAGGTTGAGTGGAAAATAACTAATCACAATAACCAAACATAACCGCAGAAGAGGAGAAATGATAATACAAAAACAAACATGAAACATGGGAGTGAACAATAAGCAACAGGGTAGAAACAAACATAATAACTAAGAACGAAATCAGAAGATGATCTGAACACAAAAGATATTTAGAACTAAAACATGATCACGAACTACAGGAACAAGGCAACGAGGAATACAAAATAATTAGTGCACACAAAATGGCAAAGAACAAATCTGACCAGTGACGGAACATAATGGACAGAACACAGACAGGGAAATATACAACCCAGTCTCACAGCATGTCATGATTCAGCAGCACGAAATACGAGGGCTGTCAATAAAGTAACGGTCCTTTTTATTTTTTTCAAAAACTATATGGATTTCATTCATATGTTTTTACGTCAGACATGCTTGAACCCTCGTGCGCATGCGTGAGTTTTTCCACGCCTGTCGGTGACGTCATTCGCCTGTGAGCACTCCTTGTGGGAGGAGTCGTCCAGCCCCTCGTCGGAATTCCTTTGTCTGAGAAGTTGCTGAGAGACTGGCGCTTTGTTTGATCAAAAATTTTTCTAAACCTGTGAGACACATCGAAGTGGACACGGTTCGAAAAATTAAGCTGGTTTTCAGTGAAAATTCTGACGAGGGGCTGGACGACTCCTCCCACAAGGAGTGCTCACAGGCGAATGACGTCACCGACAGGCGTGGAAAAACTCACACATGCGCACGAGGGTTCAAGCATATCTGACGTAAAAACATATGAATGAAATCCATATAGTTTTTGAAAAAAATAAAAAGGACCGTTACTTTATTGACAGCCCTCGTATACATTAATCTATTGGCTTGTCATATTGTCACGAAAAGTGCAAAATTTTCATCATGGGAGCACGATTTTATTCTAATTCATTCCATGATGGGTGCACGTAATTAAAAGTGCAGCGGGGGGTTGAGGTGATTATAGTTAGGGTTAGGGGAAGGAGTAGGGTTAGTAGTGAGTGAGTTTAAAAAAAAAAAACCCCGTCACGAAATTTGAATCATTTCGTGACGGGAGGATGAAAACAAAACGTGAGACTGAGCTAGAAATATAATATGCACACACACACACACACACACAAGACACTGAGTGGGGATACACACACATGATAGACAAGGGAGCAACACCCACACAAAACAGAGGCACAGAGCCAGCACACACCCACACACCCACGATAGCTGAGGGAGACACGCCTACACACAGCTGGGACATGAGGACAGCATACACCCACACACACTAACACAGGAGGCAATGCAAACCAAAAGTCATGTCACTAAACGAAACATAAAGGCGTGAGAACACAAACACTAACGAGACAGACATACATACATTTTGTCTCCATTGAAAGCCCCATTTAATGTATATTTACATCCAATCTTAATCAAAATATGCCTCAATCAGTCTCATAAATTGAAATGATCCAGATCTGGATCGGCATGTGTGGATTTTGTGGACATTTGAATTTAATTATGAAAAGTCCCATTTTGTGGACATTTTGCATTAATCAAAAGTGCCTCAGTCACTCTCATTTCTCTGTTGTCAATTTACGACACCACCAAACTGGATGGAGGTTCCAAATGTATGCTGTTTGTCTTCCAGTTATCAGTCGGAAACCAAGTGCCAAAAATCAGTGACAAATTGTGCAGAGCAGATAACCAATGTTCTGTGAAAATTATCTGAAAAAGAATTCATAAACTGAAAAAGTTGGGGGAAAAAAACCTGACAACACCAGAAAAAAACTTTGATTTAAGTGCATGAACTAAATACACACTTCTGACATTTGATCACAACTAATTTAGCTCATGAAAAGCCACTTCTAACAGGAGTTTTACCTTGAAATTTTTTTCCAAGATAAAATTTTGTGGAATTGGAGTGCGGTGCTCTAGTTCAATATTACAACAATAAAAACAGCTTGTGTGAAACTATATTTTAATGTCTTGAGTGAAACGTACTACACACAAATCTTTCTGTGTGGAGTCTGCATGTTCTCCCCATGTCTGCATGGGTTTCCTCTGGGCACTCCGGTTTCCTCCACAATCAGGTTTGGGTTTGCTCGTTTCTCTGCGACTGACCAAGGCAGCGTCTCTACATCTGGAGCTGGTCCCTGGGCGCCGGACTGTGGCTGCCCACTGCTCCTAGTGGTTGGATTGTGTTTAACTGTAATGAGGATGGATTAAATGCAGAGGACAAATTTCATTTTAAATATATGTGCAATGACAATAAAGGCTCTATTCTGTAATACTTAAATAGGGCTCTGTGGTTTATCAAATGATAGCTGTGTTTGGGAGGAAAACTGGAAAATCAGCAAAATTTTCAGTGTTCTCAGGTCGATTGCAGAACGTTATAAAAACACAATCTCCCATTCATTCATCAAAAACATTCAAGCGTACTAAAAGGTGTACCTGACCTCTCTGACTTTGGCCCTGTGCCCGGAGATCTCGGGGTCACATAGCTTGCCCTCGTCTGTCTCCTGCAGCTCTCAGAGAACCTATGAATTTATCGTAAACCAAAGTATCCATATTAGAGGCCTGTCGGTCTTGGATCTGGAGGGCATTAAAGTTTGGTTCGTATTGTTCATATTCCTGTCCAACCCAACTCGAACCCGAGAGACATTTTAATGTTTCTGTCAAAACCTGTCATTTCCATCCAAAACAAATACCCATAAACAGGAATAAAGCCATTAAATCCTGTAGTTTCAATCTTTCTAATGAACAGAAATGGACGTTTCACTCATGTGAAGCAGACCTGTGCACACAGAGTAAATAAAGTCTTTTAATCTGGCCTGTTATTGCCTCCTTTCATCTGGATCCTTCATCACAGACACACTGGTGTCCAAATAAGATGTCCTTGTTTTGGAAATACTTTAATTCCTTATTGTGGAAACTGTTTGTGAATAATGCAGCATGTTTTACAAATTCTCTCGGTGCAGTACGGTGCAGTATGGTGCAGATACGGTGCAATACGGTGCAGTACGGCGCTCTGAGTGCGTTTTTCTGTCCTGCTGTTGCTTTGTCGTGCCACCGACAAAAGGAGGGGGAAAAAATCACACATTTTAAAGCTGAAAAAGCTGATTAGCATCACAGTGCTCATTTATTCACAATCAGTGTTCACAGCTTTCTGTTCGTGACAAAAATAAATCTCATTAACGATCCACCGACAAAACAAAAAAAGGGATTTTTAAGCGGCTGAGTGTTGTGCAGAAGTGACTGGTCCAGTCCGACCCGTTCTAGAATCCACTCTGTAGAGGGACCAGGTCCTCCTTAGCCTGTAGGGAGAGCCGCTCCTTGGACATGTTTGGGATGAATATGCATTAATACGTTTCCCACCCATACCGACAACAAAGTTGGGAGTGTCACGCTTTGTCCTGAGACATTTACGCACCGCTATGCATGCGCACTCAGAAGTAACAACGGTCTATTGAAACATCTGACAAGTAGCTTTTTCAACTCTGTTTTAAAAAAGACCTGACGTCTGCCACAGGGGGATCCTGGCCCGAGTGTCCACCCGGTCCGATTGGGGAGACAGGTTATGGACTTCCTGGTCCAAGGTGAAACTCAGTGTAACCCAGACATCCAAGATCAAAATCATGTCTTGGATGACAGTGTGGAGCATAACTTATAACCCACATGAAGTCCAAGTACATTATCACAGCTGAACATGTTATTACATTCAGAAAATCTGTTATCAGCTTAATTGTAAGCAGATCTCACAAACACATTTTTTCATTATGCGGCTCTTTTGCAACCATCTGACAAGAACATAGAACATGTTCACCAACCTGCTGCAGTTTTCAGTTTGTATTCTGCTGCTGCTCTACATTAAAAGTTCAGCTAATTTATCTATTATACTGTCTTTTCTAGTTTTACATTCCTACATCTTGATGTTTTACACTGTCTCAATCGCACAGAAAGAAGCACACAAAAAGCCATGTGTCCATTTCCTACCTTTCTTTTTTAATTTACATCTCTTTGTATGTTTGGCATGAATGAGTTATTGATTCGTCTTTCTGCTTGGCAGGGAGACCGTGGAGGTCCAGGCCCTACAGGTCCATTTGGTCCCAAAGGAGAGGGTTATCCAGGCCTGATGGTAAGGAACTGATTTAGATGCTGACATGCCCACATGTCTATCCGTAAATCTATACATGCACACCATGTATCTCCACATTATTCCTGATCTTGCATCCAATTGTCTATCATCTGCTCACTCATCAGTTCCAGCTCACTGCCCTTTGGGGAGACATTTTTGGAGCACTACAATAGTTGCTTGTGTTCACCCAAAGGACCAGTGTCGTAGTGTGTGTGGTGTGTGTGTGTGTGTGTGTGTGTGTGTGTGTGTGTGAACAAAGTAACAAACAGTTTTAATAGGATCTGGACCAAGCTTGGTGGAACAGCTGAGGGTCAGCCAAAGACAAAGTGATTTGATTTTGAAACAAGAGCAAACAGAGATTTCTGACATCTGCCAGTCCAGATCTGGATCACCTCTAAAATTCAGTGGAGTCTTCCATGCCCTAATATCTATCTATGGTCCAAATTTGGTGAGAATCCATGAAGTAATTTTGACGTAATCCTTCAAAGCCTATATAAAGAGAAATCTTGATCCAGAATCCGGATCTGGATCACCTCCACAATTTAATGGAGTCTTTCATGACCTAATATCTGTGGTGAAACTTTTGTCAAAATCCGTGCAGTAGTTTTGATATAATACTGCTAACAGACAGACAAATAAATAAATAAACGGGAATGATTTTATTATGTCCTTGGGGGATGTAATAAAATGTAATAAAGTCAAAGGTTTTGGCCTAAAGCTTATCAGTCAGGAATAGCTTGAATGACAGTTCTTCGCAACTGGCTAAAGACATACACATGGTTGCTATGAGATTAAAGTCATATATGTCTCTTCTGTTGGTCACATGGCCTTTGATCTTGGCTGCCATTGAAAGGTCAAACTGAAGGTCAACCAACATGGATTAAACATGGTGGAATGGTTGCTTGTTTCCCAAGAATAGTGTTTCAAATTGGGATAAAATTGAGCAAATGTCAAGATCACAGAGCAAGCTTAAAATTTTATCTACACTAGGTGAAGACAGAAAGGCTACAACAAGCTGACCTTTAACCCTGATGACACTGGCCTTCACCCAAATGATTGACCTCTAGCTGACCCTACCAGGGCAATTCTGGAGTCCCACAAAGTGTGACCCACATTTAGTCCATATCTGGAAGCAAATCAAATTCCTTCACCTTGACCTTTGGACAAAGGTCAAGGTGAAGGAATTTGTCCAAATGAATCAGACACAGGGGCAAAAAGCACAGAAACAACTTATGGCTGGGGTTGTATGTTGTCTGAGAAGCAGAAATTTAATCATTGCTCCATCTCTGACAGTATTCTACCTTCATCTCCCCCTGTGTTTAGGGCCCTCCTGGTCTGCCTGGGCTTCCGGGAGAACCCGGCCTGGAAGGAGTGGGCATCCCTGGACCAAAGGTGAGAACTTCAGTCTGTCAGACCAAATCACTGAATCTAAAAGGTGATAATATATTTTTCTTCAAAGTGGTTATATTATACAATTTTTCAGCAAGTTAATGTAAGACACAACTTACCAAGAACCAAGATTTGATCTTTGCTTATACAGCAAAAAATGTGGATGAGTGGGTGAGTGAGTGATCATCCCAGAAAGGTTTTATACACGGTAAATCAAAAACAGTAAACGCTATCATCTTGTAACTCACCAAATTAAGAGGAACAGATAATGAGGTTGGAGTGATTAGTTTGTGGTGAACTTTGATGCACCAGATCAATATCAAAAGCAACTTTGTCTCACCTATGTAATATCCCACAGTTATACCTGCTCTGCCCTTTGTGAGCATGAGTTAATGAGCGTAGTTAAGCAAGCAAACATGGGAGAAACATGACGCCCACTATGCTGTCAAATATGACATATAATACATCACAGAAGTAAAACTGTAATTAAAGAATAGATAAAACATGCGCTGGCGATAGAGCCAAAACTTTTCTTCAATACCGAATATTAGTTTAGGGTAACTCGAAGTGCTGCTTTGAAAAATTTTGAAACCTTTGAAACTTGTGTTTTGAACATTGTTCCAGAGTACACATGACACATAACAGTACAGTTTGACAAAGTAAAACTGTAATTAAAGAATGGATAAAACGTGTGACTGGGGATGGTGACATATCTTTTTTAGATTAGATTAGCTAGAACTTTATTGATCCCTATATAAATATAAATACACAATACAAATACCAGACATACTGATCAATACTGATTTACTGTCTACTACTGTTCTTCTCATTCCCGTCCTCTGTCTTCCTGTTATTCCTCCTGTCAACATTTCTCAACATTGCAAATTACTATGGCCGTGGCTGTTGGAAGAGGACATGTGTTGGGGTGTGCTGTAGTGGGGTGTCCCGCTGAGCCGACAAAACACATCCAAAAAGGGTACACATAAAATTTAAATACTAGGGCGGTGCAGTAACCAAGTGGTTAGTGTGCTTGCAGAAGGTTCCTGGTTCAAGACCCCTTGTGCCTGTTTCCTTTTGTAATGTGGAATTGCACCAGGAAGGGCATCCTGTGTAAAACCTGTTCCAAATCAACATGCAGATCCGTATCTGATCTTCTGCAGTGATCCTGAGTGGGTAGAAAAAAAAGGGAGAAGCCGAAGAAACTTACTTTAATAAAAACGATGGCATACAGTATGAACCATTTTAAATGAAATGAACATGAGGTCATTTTTTTCTTCAGAACAAGTCTTTTTGAAAGATTTTAGAATTGCTAATGGAAATCAATTGTTCTTTGTCATAGTTTGAAAACAACCGATTGATGATTCTGTGGGCATGTACATAATATTCAGATCATTTTCAGTTAGGTTTAATCTCCATTGGAAATCATTGAAGGTTCCCAGCGGTTGTTCTTTAAAGAAACTAATTAATGAAAAACAGATTTTACTCAGTGATTGATTTTTTCACACTGCGTGGAAATGGTCATATTTCCTGACCGTTGTTTCCTTATATTCAGGGAGACGTTGGTTTCCGAGGATTGCCCGGTTTACCAGGACCTCAGGTGAAGGCCCTCCAAGGACCTCCGGTACTTTATATCTTCCACTTTTTTAAATTATGTTCTTAGTTTTAATGTTGTAGCCTGTTTTCATCAGTGTAATAGGTTTTGTGCTCTGGTTCTGCACAAACAAATCCGTTTATTTATCCAGGGAGGCTTCAGTAATTTTATTTGACACACAACCAGATGGCCACAATTGAGTCGTTCTCTGAAGAATTAATTGTAGCTCCAGACAGAGAGTCGTGGTTTTGCAGAGTGCTTTATTCAGAGTGTGAACCCGGCCATCATCGTAGCCTGATATTCTGGTCAGGATGTTGATCATGGTTTTCCCTACAGCACTCTGAAACATCAGACCAAAGAATGAATCTCCACAGACATATGCGTCTGATCCAAAACAACACCCAACATCCATATGTCCTCAGATGTCACGTCCAGGCTCCCTGCATGTTTCTGACCAGGGTTTGCAAAGCTCTGAGAGCTGCCACACTTATTATCACCAGCTTTGATGATGCACAAGGAGCGGCTGAGAGCATAAGTGAGTTCAGCCAGTCTGTTCAAGTCTACAAGTGCTCAACAGTAAACAAATTAAGTGCACACTGTCAGAGAATCCTCCAGTCCATGGTCTTGTACTGTTTGAAATAAAGCAAATGTTATTATTCATATATCCTAAAAGACACGGTTCCCCACTCTGATCCGGATATTTAGCATATTTTCTTTTAATTCTTTATGGCCCATTCACACTCTGATGATTAATCTGCTGTTTGCTGATGGAGAGTGAAATGTTGCTAACCACTGACCAGAGCTGAGGTCCACCAGATTCCTCAGGAGCTTAGTCGGTGTCAGTCGGGCAACACTGAGTTCATCATGATACCAAAATAATTTCAACATGCTAAAAATATTTGATCTTCATGGTAAAACGCCGGCAACAGCTGAACTCCACTGCTGCTACATCACCTCTGTTTGCACGGCGTTATTGCTCCATTCTCCCTGGCGGGCTCCACTAGCCTACGTCAGAGGCTTGACTGGATGCACCAACTCCTCTAGATCACATGGGCATGAAGAAATATGCAGAAAAATGAAGAAATGTGAAGGAATTTGGAGAACCTGTCTCGGTGATGCACCAGTACAAGTAGCGCAACCGTAGAGTTACGTCTAGCGTAGATAGGCTACATCACATGATGTCTCATACTTTGAGTCAATGATCAACTCCGCCAAACTAAGCTCGTACTCTGAGGAGTGCACTACAAATGCCCCAGCTTTCCAATGGTAAAAGTTAAACTAAGTCCTGTGTGAGTCAGTGGACCGTCCCCAAAGGTTGAACCCCACCAGTACAATGGCACCCCCTGCTGGGCTACATCAAACTGCATTGCAGACAGGAACATTGGACCCCTGGAGTGCACCTTCACTGCCATTTCACAGTGATTTTTGTGAATTTGATGTCAGCCAGCGCTATCCCCTTCACATCATAGTGTGAATGGGCCTTAATTCTAGTGTTGGGTATGAATTTATCCAACTCTAGAATACAATAACAGGTCTGTAATCTTTTGGAAGCAAGTGTCATGTTGTGTCACAGTGGTTAGACTGATTGTTCCTGGGTAAGGTCAATTTCAAAAAAATTCTGTACCTCCTTTGCTTCAGGGTAACACAGGACGACCTGGACCACCAGGGCCAACTGGGCCTCCAGGACAAGGTGTACAAGGACCGAAGGTATGGCATAAGTTGTTGTTGTCACCCACATTCTGTAGGAAACAGTATAGCAATTGAGGCATCTGTTTCCATGCAATAAAAAAGTCCATTTCCACTGTGGGAACCCAACCTACCTCCCAAATGTTGCAAATGTTCACAAGAACAGCTGGGTAATGGCCTTCTTAGCCATTATGTTTTTGTTGTGTTGAAGACACCGGGTTCATACAGTTATGTATGCAGTGACATAATTCCACAAGTTTCAGTTCTTTTGCTCTTGCTCTTATTTCAGTAGTCTTGCTTGATGCTTCTTGCTGAAGACATATCTCCCGTGTGAGTTAACAGCCAATCAGTGTCAAGCTTCATTCAACAGTCTTTCAGGGCTGCTCAGAAGTCCCTACCCCAGAGCAAGGACTTACATCGCACTCAAAAACCACCTTTCAGGGGTGGATCCTTTGGTGGAAATGCAAACAAAGGTGTTGGACCCTAAAATATGTCCTACAACTTCCACTGTAGGAAATGGGTTGATAGATAGTACCCCTTGTCCTGCACTGATGGTAATGAACTGTCCTCTATATTTGTGTCTGCTAACAATTAGGTGTTGCATTCTTTTAACCCAACAAGAACAAACATTCTGGCTGATTCCTGCTGGTAAAACCATCTAGATTATAATCTAGATGGTTTTTATATATAGCATTTGTCCCGATTACATTTTTGAAGGATTATTTAAACTCACATCAGCCTTTGGGATAAGGAGTTGGGCTATCAATATGTTGATTTTGCTTTGATTCCTGGTCATGTTACCTATGCTTGAAGGCAGCATATATGTTGCAATAAAATCTCAATTTATTTTTCTGCATTAATGCAGCATGTATGATGAGCTTTTCATGGATGCAGAAGAGGAACTAATTTGCAGCTTTGCACATGGATCATGAGTCACATTCATCATTGAAGTGAGGAACCAGAGCGGGTTTTAATCCAAATGCTTCTGAATGAAATGAAGATTGTATTATCCATGTAGTAGTAATACTATTAAATTAAATTCAGTCAGTGATCCTGTTGTTTTTGCCACATTGCATGCAGCCACACAGAGGCAGCTTGCACCACAGAAACAACAGATGGCAACAGATTTGCACTGTTCCACTATTTGTGAAGGCCATCCCCTGTATTCATTCATACTTTTTACATGTAACTGACAACTGTGATACATTCACTTGCACACACATAGCAGGTGACTTGCTGTCAGACTCCGTCTTATGGCCATTATATCACCATGTGAATGTGAGCCTGACTGCAGGTAGCTACAGAACTGTTCTCCATCTTTGACAGCTCCACTACAGGGATTTGTGGTTGCAATGCAATATCAAGATGATTGCACATGTTCATGCTCATTTGAGTGGTGTTGCGGTCTCCAACCAGATTTTTTTTCCTGGTGTGACCGAACCCTAAGGTAGCGTGTGTAAGTGGCTCTGTTCTCCTGTACGAGCTTTCTTATTTGCGTCCAGAACGATTTCTGAAACATAAAAACAACTGAGAGATGAGGTTATTTGTAAGATTTTGAGCATAATAATTTCACTGGAGGCACATGTAACTGTGTGGCACACACTGTATTGGTGTCCCATCTCTATCAGTTAGTTTTTTCTGTGTCAAACTGTGTTGATCTGTTTGCTTCAGGGCGAGCAGGGGTCCCAGGGTGTGCCAGGGCCACGTGGCCAACCTGGAGAGGGCTTCCCTGGGGCTAAAGTGAGTCATCTGGAACTTTTACAAACTGCTGTGCATGTTAGATTCACTCGTGTGATCCAATCATTGACTTTTGGCTGTGTGTGACAGGGTGACCGTGGTGCAGCAGGAGAGAGGGGAATGAAAGGATTTAAGGGAGATGTGGGTGACCCTGGAGTCCCAGGAGAATCTGTGAGTCTGCAATGTTTCAATTTTCAAATGTTCCAATCATGGACACACCACCTATGTGGAAAGCCAACCCCAAATAAAATTTTTGAGTGGTTGTATAGAATAGAATAGAATAGAATAGAATAGAATAGAATAGAATAGAATAATTCTTTATTGTCCACCGATGCGGAAAATTGTCTTTGGCTCACCAGCACAAAAAAGACGAAAAAACAGTCATAAAACATTCATACAAACACACGAATAAAACAAAAATAAGATACATAAAATACATGGAAGTAAAAGAAGAAATAGAATAAGACCTAGTAAGATAAATAAAACGTACAGTAAGATCTAATAAAATCAAATAAAACAGAAGTAAAGCAGTTCAGGTTTAATTTGTGGAGTGGTCACTTTTTTGAGTTCATTATGGTGACGGCATTTGGTATAAAAGATTTTTTAAAAGAACCTTTGGCCAGAGGAGCTCTGTAGTGCCTCCCAGACTTCAAGAGCTCAAACTGACAGGGCAGAGGATGAGAGCTGTCTGCCCGGACTCTCTCAGCTTTCCTCCTCATCCTGTCAGTGTAAATGTGGGCCAGAGGCTTCTGGGGTTTTCCCACAATTTTCCCCGCCATTTTTACAATTCTATTTAGTTTGTCCTTACATTTACAACTCAAGTGACCAAACCAAACACAAAGATGAAATGTTAAAATACTCTCAATATGTGCAGAATACACAAGCTCTAAAATCTGCGGATTAACACCAAGACAACTCAATCTTCTGAGAAGACTGAGTCGCTGTGAACATTTCTTAAAGATAAAATCAGTGTTTTCAAAGAAGCTCAAGTGACTATCAAGAACTGTACCAAGATATTTAAAAGTTTCAACCATTTCAACAAGCTGGCCATCGAGTGAAACTGGCTGCACGGTCAGTTCTTGCTTTGTGTGAAAAACAAGCTCCTTTGTCTTAGACACATTGATTTCCAGCTGGCTGTCGAGACACCAAGCTTCAAGAGCCTTAATGTGAGCGAGATAGGAGGCTTCGCCAGAGGAGTCACACTTCTGTAGCAGGCTGACTAGGGCCATGTCATCCGCGTATTTAATCAGTTTAAAGTTTGTGTCATTAACTGCAAATTCGTTTGTAAAAGAGAGAAGAGCAGAGGTGAAAGAACGCTACCCTGTGGGCAGCCAGTGCTTATGATGAGCTCTCCTGACAGAATGTTGTTAGCACAAACTCTTTGAGGGCGACAAGACAGAAAGTCTCTGATCCAGGGCATCATGCCCTTTTCAACATTTAAATCAGCCAGCCTTTTCAGAAGAATATGTAATTTCATAGAATTAAAAGCTGCACTGAAGTCTACAAACAGAACCCGAGCATATGCTTTAGCAAGTGAAAGCTGCTTTGAGATCATGTCCAGCAAGATCAATCCAGCATCATCAGTACCTCTGTCCCTCTTATAGGCAAACTGCAGAGGGTCTAGTTCACTGACCACTGTGGTGGTCAGGACGTCAACTAAAACTCTCTCCCTAGTTTTACATAATATGGACGTTATGGCAATGGGCCAAAAATCTTCAGGTTTGCTTGCCCCTGGCTTTTTTGGTATAGGCCTTATTATGGAGAATTTCCAAGATTTGGGCACTCCTGTGACAAGAAGGGAATTAAACAATCTGGAAAAGACTCCTTTTAATTGAGGAGCACAGTCTTTGAGTAGACGGGCTTTCAGGCCATCTGGGCCAGTGGCCTTCTTTGGCTTCAGTTTAGAAAGACTTTTAGCCACGTCATCCTCAGTGATGGCTGTGGGAGCTCCTGCTGGAAGATTTTTACAGATCTCATCACATTCCTGTTTATCATCCACTTTATCAAATCTACAGAAGAAACTGTTTAACAAAACATTGATTAATGGTTGTAAGAGCATCACATTTCTTAGTGGATTTGCCCATCAGTGTATTTAGACCTTCCCAGGCTTGTTTTATATTGCCACTGAAAAATGTATTTTCTACTTTATTCTTGTACTCAATTTTTGCCTTAAATATATTCCCTCTAGTGTCAATTCTGGAGTCAAAGTATTCCTATTTTCCTTTACATCTCCAGAGGCTCAATGATACTTTTCTTAAATGCAGTGAAGTGGCATTTTGTTGGGGTTCAAGGTCAAAACAATACTTGTTGGTCATTTATGAGGAAAAATGTTTAATTGGTGCAAATATAAACTTGGCTCTCAGAATAATTTGGGTGAATTTTGTTGTTTTGGGTCATTACTGCATGAGTGTTGTAGTCCCTTTCAATTTTTCACAAAGTTGAAAAAAATGTACTTTGTGTTTGAAATGTAATAATTGTGAAGTACCATTATTTCTATGGTATATCGCAATATCAAAGCTAATTTTATTGCTGGTAAATTATACAATTTGGGTCTATGAGACAGACCTGTGTGAGTGGTGGCTTACCTATCTAGCAGATATCCAGCAAAACATTTACATGAAGTTTGTCAAGACTTTCTCTGGATTTCTTCCTAATTGGACCTCTGGTGCTCTTTATTAGATACAGTCTTTCCATCACTGTGTTCCTGCTACCATTGTACATTGTATGTGGTCCTTTTTTTTCAGACACATTCTGTCGTAATTGAAAGTCACCATATTTCTTTGGCCCCATGAAGCTAACACTAGCATATGTTGTGTAGCAGTGCCATCTGTCCCAGAGTGACATCCCGGAAAACTGAGTTTCCTCAGCATGTCATGGTTTTAACCCATATGAGTCTAAAACCAAAACTATTTCCAGAAAAGTTGAATTCACATCAGATTTTGAAAGATTTGCAGGTTGTGCAATTAGAAAGCTCAGTGAAATTCAGCAAATATCTTACAGTGCATCAGTTTTCTTACGTTACAGCCATAGTCCAAAATGGATGAAATTCATTGTTTTTCCTCACACGTTTTACACACAATACCCCATAATGACAATGTGAAAAAAGTATTTTATTTTTTTTTTTTTAGATTTTAACTAATTTAATAAGACTAAAAAAAAAACCTAAGAAATCACATGTAAATAAGTATTCACAGGCTTTGCCATGAAGCTCAAACTTGAGCTCAGGTGCCTCCTGTTTCCACTGATCATCCTTGAGATGTTTCTACAGCTTAACTGGAGTCCAGTTGTGGAAAAATTCAGTTGATTGACATGATTTGAAAAGGCACACACCTGTCTACATGTAAGCTCCCACAGTTGACAGTGCTTGTCAGAGCACAAACTGAGCATGAAGTCAAAGGAATTGTCTGTAGACCTCTGAAACAGGCTTGTTTCAAGGCACAAATCTGGGGAAGGTTACAGAAACATTTCTAGTGCTTGAAGGTGCCAATGAGCGCAGTGGCCTCCATCATCCTTAAATGGAAGAAGTTTTGATCAACCAGGGCATGTCCTAGAGCTGGCCATCTGTTTAAACTGACTGTCTGAGCTCCAGTATTCCTCTGTGGAGAGAGGAGAATCTTTCAGAAGGACAACCATCTCTGCAGCAATCCACCAATCAGGCCTATATGGTAGAGTGGCCAAACAGAAGCCACTCCTTACTAAAAGGCACATGTCAGCCCACATGGAGGTTGCCAAAAGGCACCTGAAGGACTCTCAGACAATGAGAAACAAAATTCTCAATACAAGTCTTTTGAGACAGACTGAACACTTTGGCTTGAATGCCAGGCATCATGTTTGGAGGAAACCAGGCTCCATCCCTACAGTGAAGCATGGTGGTGGTAGCATCATGCTGTGTGGATGTTTTTTAGCAGCAGGAACTGGGAGACTAGTCAGGATGGGGGAAAGATTAATGCAGCAATGTACAGAGACATCCTGGATGAAAACCTGCTCCAGAGCGCTCTGGACCTAAGACTGGGGCAACTTTCAGCAGGACAATGACCCTGAGCACACAGCCAAGATATCAAAGGAGTGACTTCAGGACAACTCTGTGAATGTCCTTGAGTGGCCCAGTCAGAGCCCAGATCTGAAGCCAATTGAACAGCTCTGAAGAGATCTGAAAATGGCTGTGTACTGGTGCTCCCCATACAACCTGATGGAGCTTGAGAGGTGCTGCAAAGAGGAATGGACAAAACTGCCCAAAGATAGGTGCACCAAGCTTGTTGGCATCATATAAGACTTCAGGCTGTAATTGCTGCCAAAGCTGCATCAACAAAGTTCTGAGCAAAGGCTGTAAATACTTATGTACATGTGAGTTCTTAGGTTTTTATTTTTAATAAATTTGCAAAAATTAAAGAAGTATATATTTTCATGTTGCTATTATATGTTCTTGTGAGTAGAATTTTGAGAGAAAACATTAATTTACGCCATTTTGGATTAAGGCTCTAACATAACAAAATGTAGAATAAGTGCTGTGAATACTTTCTGGATGCACCATATATGAAGAAAATCCATTGTCATCATATTATCACTTCTGTTTTTGTTGCGTGTATTTTCATGTGTCAGAAATCCTTCTAATTTACAATAAATACACAAATAAAAAATATAAATAAATAAAATATGCATTTCAATTTTATTATAGGGTCGACCTGGTGTCAAAGGTGAATCTGGGCTCACTGTAAGTCCTCTCTTTTATATTCATTTTCACATCAGGTGTTTAGATTAGATTGTTGTTTTCATTGACTTGTTCATGCTCTGCTCATTTCAGAGGGAGGATGTCATTCGAATGATCAAAGAAATCTGTGGTAAAGTGTCTTGTCGTTATATATGCTGTTACTTTTCAATATTATATTATTCTGTAAGTGAAGGCTAAAGGCTAAATCTGTAGCTTGAATTCTGATGAGTTGACATTTTGGGCATAATCTTACATGTCCATGTGACCCATTCCAGGATGTGGAATAAAATGTAAGGAGAGGCCTATGGAGCTGGTGTTTGTCATTGACAGCTCAGAGAGTGTGGGTCCAGAGAACTTTGAGATAATTAAGGACTTTGTAACAGCATTGGTGGACCGTGTCACAGTGGGCCGGAACTCCACAAGGATCGGCCTGGTACTGTACAGCCTGGAGGTGAAGTTGATGTTTAACTTGGCCCGTTTCGTAACCAAAGAGGACATCAAGCAGGCCGTCAGGAACATGCCCTACATGGGAGAAGGGACCTACACCGGCACAGCTATCCGAAAGGCCACACATGAAGCCTTCTATAGCTCCCGATTAGGAGTCAGCAAAGTGGCTATTGTGATTACGGATGGGCAGACTGATAAACGAGAGCCGGTCAAGCTGGACATAGCGGTGCGAGAGGCTCACGCTGCCAATATTGAGATGTTTGCTCTGGGGATTGCCAATACGTCGGACCCAACGCAGGCTGACTTCCTGCGAGAGTTGAATCTAATCGCCTCTGACCCAGACAGCGAGCACATGCTCCTCATTGATGACTTCAACACGCTGCCCGGTGAGAATAACAAGCAATCCTAGCATATGTTACAACATGGAAATAGCAAAGTAGAACCAGACATACCTCAAATGCACTTGTGTTATGCACTTTAGAAAATAAAGATAGTACCCTAAGTATTTAAACATACACATATGTAAAATATATAATTATATTTAGAGTATTAAAGCCACTGCACAAAGTCCAAGTGCATACGTATCTCACATTATCATGGCATTCAGCCATGACAGACTTTGGGTAGTACACATGGGCATGAAGGCTCCTGCAATTTGACATGTGGCAGGAGATGGCTAACAGACAGACAGGCAGGCATGACCCCAGCAATTGACCTTTGGCAAAATTTAACCTTGCTGGTACCCAATTCCAATTGTGTGCCTTACGTTAGTCCATTCAGCTTCTCCCTTTGTTTCCACTCAGAGTCACCACAGCAGATCCCAGATCAGATGGACCTGCATGTAGATTTGGTACAAGCTTTATGCCAGATGCCCTTCCTGATGCAACTCCGCATTTCATGAAGAATGGGCAGGGGTGGTCTTGAACTGAGAACCTTCTGCTCCGAAAACAAGCTCACTAACCACTTAGCCATCACCCCAACCTGCATATGGGTGCCTTGTTTGCTGCATATCCCTGAAAACTCTAAATGTGAACTCTGACCTCAAATAACGTGAACCCAATAATTGACATTTGGTGATTTCAACTGCAATTGGGCAATTTCATAACATATGTAGGGTGTTTGCTGGACATTATAGTGAAAAGTCCCCATTCTGACCTTTGACCAAAATACCTTGACCATTGCCAAAACAAACTCTTTAAGGGCAATTCCGGGGTTCACCTTCATCCATATACCAAGTTTGGTGGAATGTGGCCCAGGACCTACAATGAGTAGGGGAGCAAAGAGACAGATAAACCAAAATAAATACACATACATACGTTTCTGAAATTCTAGTATGATTTCTTTGGGTGGAGGGTGTCCCGTCGAGATGAGGTGAACATCGAGATGAGGTGTGTCGTGCTACTGTGCATGTGTGCGTATGCACACATCGCTCTACCCCGGACTTGAAGATGTCACCCGTCGAGATGAGGTGCCTCACGCAACTCCACATGTGGAGATGATGTAACTTGCTTGACGTGCAACTGCGCATGCGCATTTTTTTGTTTAGTTTTTTTCTGTCAAAGTTTTTGTTTATAATTGTATTCAGTGTATTTATAGCCTAGTAAGTAAAACATTTTCTGTATTTTACGTTAGGAGCATAAATGTATGTATATGTATATTTTTCCTGTCGAAATAAGCTAACTCCAGGTTAAAAATACTTATCGTTTTATAGTGAGTAGATTTTATACATTACTATGTTTGGATGAACATTTTATACAACCCCTGGCAAAAAATTATGGAATCACCGGCCTCGGAGGATGTTCATTCAGTTGTTTAATTTTGTAGAAAAAAAGCAGATCACAGACATGACACAAAACTAAAGTCATTTCAAATGGCAACTTTCTGGCTTTAAGAAACACTATAAGAAATCAGGAAAAAAAATTGTGGCAGTCAGTAACGGTTACTTTTTTAGACCAAGCAGAGGGAAAAAAATATGGAATCACTCAATTCTGAGGAAAAAATGATGGAATCATGAAAAACAAAAGAACGCTCCAACACATCACTAGTATTTTGTTGCATCACCTCTGGCTTTTATAACAGCTTGCAGTCTCTGAGGCATGGACTTAATGAGTGACAAATAGTACTCTTCATCAATCTGGCTCCAACTTTCTCTGATTGCTGTTGCCAGATCAGCTTTGCAGGTTGGAGCCTTGTCATGGACCATTTTCTTCAACTTCCACCAAAGATTTTCAATTGGATTAAGATCCGGACTATTTGCAGGCCATGACATTAACCCTATGTGTCTTTTTGCAAGGAATGTTTTCATAGTTTTTGCTCTATGGCAAGATGCATTATCATCTTGAAAAATGATTTCACCATCCCCAAACATCCTTTCAATTGATGGGATAAGAAAAGTGTCCAAAATATCAACGTAAACTTGTGCATTTATTGATGATGTAATGACAGCCATCTCCCCAGTGCCTTTACCTGACATGCAGCCCCATATCATCAATGACTGTGGAAATTTACATGTTCTCTTCAGGCAGTCATCTTTATAAATCTCATTGGAATGGCACCAAACAAAAGTTCCAGCATCATCACCTTGCCCAATGCAGATTTGAGATTCATCACTGAAAATGACTTTCATCCATTCAGCCGATTGCTTTTCCTTAGCCCATTGTAACCTTGTTTTTTCTGTTTAGGTGTTAATGATGGCTTTCGTTTAGCTTTTCTGTCTGTAAATCCCATTTCCTTTAGGCGGTTTCTTACAGTTCAGTCACAGACGTTGACTCCAGTTTCCTCCCATTTGTTCCTCATTTGTTTTGTTGTGCATTTTCGATTTTTGAGACATATTGCTTTAAGTTTTCTGTCTTGACGCTTTGATGTCTTCCTTGGTCTACCAGTATGTTTGCCTTTAACAACCTTCCCATGTTGTTTGTATTTGGTCCAGAGTTTAGACACAGCTGACTGTGAACAACCAACATCTTTTGCAACATTGCATGATGATTTACCCTCTTTTAAGAGTTTGATAATCCTCTCCTTTGTTTCAATTGACATCTCTCGTGTTGGAGACATGATTCATGTCAGTCCACTTGGTGCAACAGCTCTCCAAGGTGTGAACACTCCTTTTTAGATGCAGACTAATGAGCAGATCTGATCTGATGCAGGTGTTAGTTTGGGGGATGAAAATTTACAGGGTGATTCCATAATTTATTCCTCAGAATTGAGTGAGTCTATATTTTTTTCCCTCTGCTTGGTCTAAAAAAGTAACCGTTACTGACTGCCACAATTTTTTTTCTTGATTTCTTATAGTGTTTCTTAAAGCCAGAAAGTTTCCATTTGAAATGACTTTAGTTTTGTGTCATGTCTGTGTTCTGCTTTTTTCTACAAAATTACACAACTGAATGAACATCCTCCGAGGCCGGTGATTCCATAATTTTTGCCAGGGGTTGTACATTTACTGGCCCATCAAAATAAGCGAACTTCGTCAAGTATTTTTTTCCGTGCACACATATGCAGTTACGCGAGGAACCTCATCTCGACGACGCACCTCATCTCGACAGAGCAGTGGGTTTGCTTTTAATGAATTTTGTTTTTTTTAAAGATAGTTGTTTTAAAACGTTACAAGAATGCATTTGCTTAGAGGAAACTTTAATCCAAGGACGGAGGCACGAGAGCAGTCTTACAACTTAGAACGTGCTTTGGAAAATGAAAAATGAAAATTTAGCAGCAATATCAAATCTGCAATTTTCAAATAAAATACCAAAACGTGTACATGAAAACGTAAGCTGTGTCACACCTCATATCTCTGAAAACCTGTCTTAACATGTTTGTGCTTCTTTAAAATGATCTCACAGCAGGTGTTTGGTCGTCAGACTAACCCAGCCTTTGGCTCTGACCTTTTCTGTGTGCATTTGTCACAGCTCTGGAATCCAAGCTGGTCAGCCAGTTCTGTGAGGATGAGAATGGTGCTCTGATTTACAACCGAGTGACTAACGGCTACAACACCTACAGCAACAACGGCAACAGGAATGCCATCAATGGAAACTATGGTGGTGGTTATGGCTACCGACATACCAATGAGCAGGAAACCTGAACGGACGTCAGACCGGTATCAGTGTCGGCGACAGGTCTCACAGCCACAGCCACAGAGGCAGAGCAGAGACGACTCAGCATGGCGGCCAATTATTGATCACCGAACACGTATGGAAACTGTTTGCAACACCTCTGACACAGAGGGCCAATTGTTCAGCTGTTGTAGTTGATTATAGTCAAATGGAACAAGTGGAATAAGTACGGGAAAAGTGTGTATATGAATAACTAAAATAGCACTCAGAGTGCAAACCTCAGCCAAGGCACAAACAGCCCACCTTCAGATGACGCCCAAAAAGTTTAATAGTTGGAGACATTTGTTCACTTCTGTCCCAGAGTGTCATACCTTCCAGTTCCAAACCTTTACAGCAAGTATTGTGAAATTCTCACTCACTCACTCATCTTCAACTGCTTATCCAGGGTGGGGTCATGGGGGCAACAGCTCCAGCAGGAGACCCCAGACTTCCCTTTCCCGGGCCACATTCACCACCTCTGACTGGGTGATCCCGAGGTGTTCCCAGACTGATGTGGAGATATAATCTCTCGACCTAGTCCTGGGTCTTCACATGTGGTTCCTCCCAGATGGACGTGCCTGGAACACTTCCCTAGGGAGGTGCCCAGGGAGCATCCTTACCAGATGCCTGAACCACCTCAGCTGGCTCCTTTCAAAGCGAAGGAGCAGCAGTTCTACTCCGAGCTCCCCACGGATTACCGAGTTTCTCACCTTATCTCTAAGGGAGACACCAGCCACCCTCCTGAGGAAGCCCATTTCGGCCACTTGTACCTGCAATCTTGTTCTTTCGGTCATGACCCAACTCTCATGACCATAGGTGAGAGTAGGA
This sequence comes from Thalassophryne amazonica, assembly GCF_902500255.1. Classification (NCBI taxonomy): domain Eukaryota; kingdom Metazoa; phylum Chordata; class Actinopteri; order Batrachoidiformes; family Batrachoididae; genus Thalassophryne; species Thalassophryne amazonica. The sequence goes on along the minus strand of NC_047103.1, from coordinate 152,628,142 downwards.
ATGAAGATTGAACAGTAGATCAAGAGTACAGTAGAGCAAATGCAATACTGCCCCTGCTGCGCCAATTCTCCGGCCAATCTCACGCTCTGTTATCCCCTCACCCGTGAACAAGACCCCAAAGTACTTGAACTCCTTCACTTGGGGCAAGACTGCATTACCTACCTGGAGTAGACAATCCATCGGTTTCCTGCTGAGAACCATGGCCTCAGATTTAGAGGTGCTGATCCTCATCCTAGCCGCTTCACACTCTGCTGTGAACCGATCCACTGAGTATTGGAGGTCACAGGCCAATGACGCCAACAGGACCACATCATCTACAAAAAGCAGCGATGAGATCCTGAGCCCACCAAACTGTGAAATTCTCTTCCTTAGCAAATTGTTCTACACCATAAATGCTAAAATTTCTTTTTAAATTGTTTGGCTCCACCCCTTTGTCCATATGGATGACAAAATGTAATGATGCATATTCCATACCAGGGTCAAGAGTTACAAGATTAAAAAAAAATTACCCTTCTGTTTATCTTCATTTTCATCTACAAGGTCACTCAAGGTCAAATCTGTTGATATGTTTTGAAATACCATATTTGCCATCTTATTAATGTCTAATAGCAATTATGAGTGTACCTGGTACCTCTGAGCCCCTATAAGCAAAGTCTGAATGACGTTTAATTTGACCTTCAAGGTCACTCCAGGTAAAATCCAGTGGTATGGTTTGAAAGCTAACATCTATAATGTCTAATGGGAGCTGTGGGTCGTGTGTCGTGAGCCAAAATTTTGACCTTGCACCATGACCTTTACCTTTGACCCAACCGTAAAGAGTTAATTAGGTCATCTTAAAATGGAAAAACAACCATTCACTAAAAACTGTTTGAAATCCATCCACTGGTTCTTGAGATATTTTGTGAAGACACGCTGAAACACTAAGGAGAAAATAACATGAACAAGTCTACAGATGTGAAACACGTACTGTTTGGTGCTTTACTTCCAGATTCAAAATCAGGGAGGAGGAGGTCAGACCGTGCAAACGGTGTCAACAGACCAAGAAAGTGGGCGTGGCGACACGTTTGTAGTCAACGTCTTGCCAATCAAACCAGTGTCTCCTCCCAGAGAAGGCTCCTCCTCCAGCACACGGGGCTCCTCTTCATCTTCATCATCTACAAACAGAACCACATCATCATCATCATCATCATCGGTTGTTTCAGTACATAAAGTTCCGGCCCCAAGACCGGCTCTTCCCAAAGGTAGAATCCATTATGTCTGGTTCTATCACTTCAATGTACTCATTAAAGCACACACTGAAAGAATTACCTAAAATGTTTTTTGAAATTATTTCTGAATTTAGTAATATTTCACCTTTATCCATATCTGCTTCCAAATTTTGTGAAAATAATGTGAATTAATTAGCTACTTTAATGATATTAAAATAATAATAAATGTCATTAATTTTTTTTACCTTTTCAATAACGTTATTGATATCTACAAATTGTCCTCACTCCAATTTCTATCCAAATATTGAAAACGATCAAAAATGTAAATGAAAAGCATTGAAGGGGTGTTGCATTTAATACTGTGCTGTATAATATTTATAACATGAATGCCATTCAATTTCACACGATTTCTCTTTTATATAAGCTATGCATGGTCTCTCTAGCTCTGTTGGTTACAGAAATACATATATTTTTGATGACCTTGACCTTGGCCTTTGACCGATCTACTCTAAAAGTTTATCATCTGGAGACTTTCACTCAAAGATAATTCCCACCAAAATTTGTTGAAAATGTGTTCACACATTCTGAGTTATATCATAAAAAGTCACACACACGAATGATTATAACTTCCTGTGCTACCGCTGCATTAAATATCGTAAAATCTTCTAGTCACAAAATGGATTGTGCCTGCAGCAAGGTGGATCAGAGGTTATAAGAGGTCTGTGATTGACAGGGTCAGAGATGAGGACAGCTTAACAAGGAGCAGTGCAGCCAGTGATTTTTACCCGAGGCCATCAAATATGGCCATCGGGTATTGCAAAGTCTGTGCATCCATCTGTCTGGACAAGTTCAAAGATGGCTAACCTTGACCTATTTTAAGAGGTTAAAAAGTCACATTCTGTTACGTTTTTTTTTTTTTTGAGTGGCGGGAGTAACAGCCAATCAGAGTAGAGCAGGGCACTGTGACATCAGCGGTAGAGCTCTCTAAAACCACTTTATGTGTTTATATAACATGTTTCTCATATATTATGTAAAAGCGACCAAAAATAAACACTTCTAAAACTGAAAACTCTGTTTTTGGAACCTAATAACACCTCTGAGGTGATTTGCAAGACATTTCGCAGATGTTAGCGTGGTGACATCACAGCCTGGTCTTGCTAGCTGCAAAACTCTGTTTAATTTTTTTGTGTAAATATAACTTCTTTGTCATTATGTAAAAGCCAGCAAGAAGTAAACATTTCTAAAACTGAAAATGCTGTTTTTGTAACCTGATAACACCTCTGGAGTGATTTACATTTCACAGAGGTCAGTGTGCAAGTTAACTTACGCGCTTGTCAAAAGCTCATGTATGCACACAAGTATGCCCCCCTGCAGACGCTGTAAAAAGTAAATATTGTTTATGATTGACTGAGTGAGAGGGGCTTTATTGAACATGTACAAATTGTATGTAAGACAATAGGATCTTAATAATTAATTGAATAACTTCAAATTATAAAGAAGGTCATTCAGCCGAGGGTATTTTAGCATTACATTATATTTTTTTAATTCTGTGTGAATAATTTCATAGCAGGTAGCTTGGAAGTGATCTACAGTGGAATGAAGTGACCGGATACATCCCCCATTTAACTGGTTCTCTGTGTTCTTGCAGAAATTGTACCTTTGGACCCACGCTGTGCCTTGGTTCTAGACCAGGGCACATGTCGTGACTACAACATTCGCTGGTATTATGACAAACAGGCCAATGCGTGCGCACAGTTCTGGTATGGAGGCTGCAATGGAAACAGGAATCGCTTTGACACCGAAGAAGAGTGCAAGAGGACGTGTGTGTTATCTCGAGCCACAGGTACTAAGGGTCATTTCAGCTACATTTTATCTCTTTTAGCTTATTTACTTGTACAGATGTACAACAAAACAATTAAAAAGATGGACTAATATGATCTTTAAACTAATGCAATCCCTGTGGATAATACACTCTAATCTATCTGAAATTTTCCAAAATAAAAATACTATATATATATATATATATATATATATATATATATATATATATATTAGTAAATTTATTACATTTAATTAATGAAGTATATAACATCTCCCAAATAACAATAGGTTTCTTTAGTGAAAGTATTTAGGAAATGTGAGTTTCTGAATAAAATATACTTTATTATGATCATAGGGAATCGTTTAGGCTATAATCTGTTGAATCATAATCTTTCCTTTATATAACATGATGCTAATGTGCTAGCATTAGCATCACATAATGCGCTACAAATGGGCTAACATTAGCATGGAAACTTGCTAGCCTCACGTACCATGATGCTAATGGCCTAATATTAGTTTGAAAACACGCTAGCATCACATTACATGATCCTAAGAGGCAAATGTTAGTATGAAAGCTCACTACTGCCACATAACACAATGTAAATGGGCTTAGCATGGTTAGCATGAGCTGAGTGCCTCCTTTGTGAGTACCTGGATTTATAATATGCTTTAAAAAGCATAGAGCGACAGTTTTGCTTAGAAAAATCGTACTGCACATCTTCAGGTAATTTTACATGTTGCGTGAAGAAAAAAAAGACAAAATGGCTTTTGTAACGGAACTCCAGTGATACACAGAGGGCCACACCCCATTGATCTCATGCAGCTGGAGCTGCCTTAGAAAAGCCAAATCAACATGTGGATAACAAACCAAACATCCGATGATGACCTCAAGCAAAATGGAAAAAGGATTTGGCACAGGTTTTACACCGGATGCCCTTCCTGACACAGCTCCAGCTTTACTGGAAGAAACAGACAGCCTCTGGTCTTCCCAAGAGGTCTCCCATCCACATGCTAACCAGAAACTACTCTGCTTAGCCTCTGAGATTTGACAGAATCAGGTTGACACAACTGCAGATGAAATCTCATAAAACTATGTTTTTACCACTCTAGCTGCCAGTAGTTGAGTGTAAATTAACAGGGAAATGTTTGTATATTGATGTCTGTATATTTTTGTTAACACAGAAAGTGCAACATATAAAAACATGCTAATTAGAGTGCTAATTTTCATTAATTATTTCACCAACCATAACTCAAGAATGATTAGCACGTTCATATCCAGAGTGTTTGTCTACCTTGTGTTGACATAGACATGATGATATATGCATATTAAGACACTAGTGTGTGAACAACACCTTTTTTAAAAAAAATCTTTAATCTATGTTGCTTAAAAATGGAGTGGGACACCAATCAAGTCAAGTGTCACTTCTTTTTATTTCCTCAGCTGGATGCATATTGCTGCCACACTAGTAAAAATATAATAAACTAAACTAAACTAAACTATTTGCCTAGCATCACATTAAATCTAATGCAGGCATGATATCACCTTTTCATGTCTTTTTCAATGTCAGTACTGGAACCTTCGTCATCTGTGGATACCGATACCAATACAGTACATTTCCCCTATCAACTAATCTTCTAATAAACACATTTGTCTCCATGTACTTTAATAACTTAGCCATCTAAAAAATCATCAACTCAAACCAGGACAGACATAGTCATAAACAGTCCACAACATGACTCAGATGTGCAACAGAAGACTCTGATCACATTTTTTTTAATATCCAGTCAAGTAATTTTGATAAATATTGGTCTGATATTGGCCAAAAAATGAGATAAGTGCATCCCGCGTTACAACGTGAACGGAGATGATTTTAGACTTCCAGTTTTAGGGGTGCTTAGCACATTTTTAAAATTTTTAAAATCTAGATGTCCAGAAATACAATTTCCCATGATTTCACAGTGAAAACATTGCTTGTAAAAGCTGCATTCATTGTCAAAATGATTTAAAAAATGCATACGAGGGCTGTCCGTAAAGTATAGGTCCTTTTTATTTTTTTCAAAAACTATATGGATTTCATTCATATGTTTTTACGTCAGACACGCTTGCACCCTCATGCGCATGCGTGAGTTTTTCCACGCCTGTCGGTGACGTCATTCGCCTGTGAGGACTCCTTGTGGGAGGAGTCGTCCAGCCCCTCGTCGGAATTCCTTTGTCTGAGAAGTTGCTGAGAGACTGGCACTTTGTTTGATCAAAATTTTTTCTAAACCTGTGAGACACATCGAAGTGGACATGGTTCGAAAAATTAAGTTGGTTTTCAGTGAAAATTTTAACAGCTGATGAGAGATTTTGAGGTGATTCTGTCGCTTTAAGGACTTTTCACGGTGCGAGACGTCGTGCAGCGCTCTCAGGCGCCGTCATCAGCCTGTTTCAAGCTTAAAACCTCCACATTTTGTTGTATGGCTGGGGGGGCCTGGCTGCCGGTTTGTTTGCCTTTTGTGTTTCCTCCCAGGTGGCATGCATTTGGGACTGAGTGGCTGTGTTGCTGAGGCTGTTAGGACTTCACCCTGATCACCTGCGACTCGTCAGGACTCACAGCTGAGGTGCATCTGGAGGGATTGGAGTATGTTGGCATTTAAGACTGAAGTGCACAGTGTGCATTTGCCAGAGACTCGACCTTGTGACCAGACGGGTGAGATCGTCGTCTTGGGAGCCATCTTATCAGCAGCGGACGCTGAGAATGTCCAGGTTTGATGCACGGTCTGTGAAAGAGGAGAGGGTGAGGTCTCACGCTCGTCAGCACACTTCCTGAGGTACGTTGGATTTTGTGACTAACTGTTATACAGTCAGTAAATGTGGTGTCCCTCACACCTTATTGTATTGAGCTGTATGTTAGTCATGTATCAGCTTCCACTGCTGTGGTGATTTGTGAACGGGATGTTCCATGCCTGCAGGTTGGAAGCTGATCAGTAATCAAGCCAGGAAGTGTTTGCTGTTTGTACACCTTTAAGTGTTCTGTGTGTAGAGTGTGGACTCACATAATGGTTCCTTCTTTCACAGACTCGGTTGTTGCGGCCACCTGGGGGGTGTCGGCGGGGTCCTTGGGTCCGAAACAGCTTCTGGCTCCGGACCATTAGCGCTGCTGGGAGCGCACCACGCCAGACCGCACCTTTTATTATTATTATGATCACTGTTATGTATTAAATTCAGTTAGCCTTTGTACCGTGCTCTGCTTATTTCATACTGGGTCCTTCAAACGCTGGTCGGTTCTCCGAGCTGCGTCCGACACATAACACATTTCAGGCTCTATTGATCCAGGACGTCGTGAGAGAACAGAGAAGTTTCAGAAGAAGTCGGTTTCAGCATTTTATCCGGATATTCCACTGTTAAAGGAGATTTTTTTTAATGAAAGACGTGCGGACGGGTCCGCGCGTCAGGACGCAGCCGACGCGGCGCGGTGGCACAGGAAAAACACCTCCGTGTTGATAACCATTTGTAAAATCCAGGCGGCTTTTGATGGCTTTCAGTGGAGTGAGTATATGAGAAATTGTTTATCAGCTGGAGATGTTCCAACTTGTCCTCAAGACTTCCAACAGAGGTGTTTTTCCTGTGGCGGAGCGTCGCGGCGGCTGTGAGCCGACGCTGCAATCCGCCCGCACGTCTTTCATTAAAAAAATCTCCTTTAACAGTGGAATATCCGGATAAAATGCTGAAACCGACTTCTTCTGAAACTTCTCTGTTCTCTCACGACGTCCTGGATCAACAGAGCCTGAAATGTGGAGGTTTTAAGCTTGAAACAGGCTGATGACGCTGCCGTGAAAAGTCCTTAAAGCGACAGTATCACCTCAAAATCTCTCATCAGCTGTTAAAATTTTCACTGAAGACCAGCTTAATTTTTCGAACCATGTCCACTTCGATGTGTCTCACAGGTTTAGAAAAAATTTTGATCAAACAAAGCGCCAGTCTCTCAGCAACTTCTCAGACAAAGGAATTCCGACGAGGGGCTGGACGACTCCTCCCACAAGGAGTGCTCACAGGCGAATGACGTCACCGACAGGCGTGGAAAAACTCACGCATGCGCACGAGGGTTCAAGCATGTCTGACGTAAAAACATATGAATGAAATCCATATAGTTTTTGAAAAAAACAAAAAGGACCTATACTTTACGGACAGACCTCGTATTAGCAATGGATAACGGCCCATACATAAAACTCCTGCTTTCTGGTGCAGTTTATATAACAAATAATTTAATCTCCTAATGTGGTGAGGGCAAATGGTAATTGCAACTTAGGAGCAGGTCTGAAATATTCAGAGGCTGAGTACAGTATATTATCCTTGTTTTTAATATTAGTCTTATGAGCCTATTGTTATTGAAGATTTTTTTATTTCATCTTACCAGATTATTATGTCATAGTACTTAGTACAGAACACTCACCCTGGTATCACTTTTCAATTACATTTAGACAGTTGTAGGTATTACTTAGATTGTGTTTTAGTTTTGGCTATTTATTTATTTCATTTATTTATTCTACAAACTGATTGATGTCTCATTTTTTTTTTTGGCAGTGCGCACATCCACATTGTAAGTCATAAAAATACAGTAGTTGCAGTTGTTATGATCAGTGAGGTCTAGTGCCCTGTGCAGGAGGACCTGGTTTAGCACAGCAACAGCAGCACTCCACTATAAGGCTGGATGGAGAACACAGATGCACTGAAGGTACGGATTTGTCCTCTTAGGGGTACAACCGCTCGTCACTGGGGCAGGACCCTCACCAGGACAAATTTGTACCCCTGATATGAGGTACATTTATGGACCCTTGTGTATTGTACCTTACAGGAACAATTGTGTACCTAGTTAGTGGCAATTCTGTACCCCACTTTCACACATTATGTACCTTTTTTGTATAAGGTACTTTATGTAAGTAAGTAAGTCCCTTCGGCTGCTCCCTTGTTTTGCACTCGGGGTCGCCACAGCAAAGCACAGGTTTTTACGCCGGATGCCCTTCCTGACGCAACTCCACATTACATGGAGAAATGTGGCAGGGGTGGGATTTGAACCCGGAACCTTCTGCACTCAAACCAAGCGCATTAACCACTTGGTCACCACCCCTGCTTGTATAAGGTACTTTATGTACCTTTTTGTAAAAGGTTCAATTTTGTTCTTTTATGGTAATTTTTGTACTGTATATTGATGAGGCTATAAAAGAATTTGACAAAACTTTATTTAATGTTTTTTTGATCATTAACAAAATACAATTTTTTTCAAAACAAACCTCGGCAGTTTAACGATTTAAATTCATTTCAGGCTCAGCTGTTATATTGTGTTGAAACAAAAAAACAAAAACTTAATTTTTTTAAAAAATTTAAAAAAAAATTTAAATTTAATTTTTTTTTTTTTTCATTTTTTCATTTTTTTTTTTCATTTTGTAAATTCCATTTATGTGCAGTATACCATGGTTCAGGATAAGTATACCATGGTTCAGGATAAGAAATACGAGGTTTTCTGTAAACCCCTGTCTGGAGCTGCCTGTTCTCTCCAATCATAACATCACAGTCCAAGAAGGCTAAATGGTTGTTTCTGGCATCCTCACATGTGAACTTGATACTGGAGTCCACCGAGTTGATGTGCTCTGTAAGGGGTTTACAGAAAATCAACTCACACTGACCAATATCTGCTCTTTGGCTCAAACCACCCCCTTGAACACAAGCTTGTTGTGATCAGGATGCTTCAACACAGAGCCCTACAGGTGCCCACAACTGCAGAGGGAAGGGCTAAAGAACAACAACTTGTATGGAAAGCCCTCACAGTATGTGGGTACCCACGATGGTCCCTGGACAAAGTGCAGAAGTCCCAGAGAACAAAGAGACCAGATAGACAGGAGACAGAAACAGGAAGAAGAGGAGTGTCTCTCCCTTATTTAGCAGGAGTAGGGGAAAAACTACAGAGGATCTTCAGACAGCACAAAATCCCAGTTTACTTTAAACTGGTGAACACAGAAATTACAGACAGAAATTAGTTCACCCTAAGGACATGATCCCTAGTTACAAACAGAGCAATGTAGTGTATTCTATCAGATGTCAGGAAAACTGTAACAAACACTACATAGGTGAGACGAAGCAACCTTTACACAAAAGGCTATACCAGCACCGCAGAGAGGGCGCACGTGGACCTCAGTCTGCTGTTCATCTCCACCTTAAAGACACTAATCACATGTTTGAGGACAAGGAAGTTAAAATATTAGCCAGAGTGAAGAAATGGTTTGATAGATGGGTCAAGGAAGCATTCTTTGTGAAACGTTTGAAACCCAGCCTTAACCAGGGAGGGGGTCTGAGACACGCTTTATCCCCTGTTTACAATGTGGTACTCAGGTCAAAGCAGTTTCAGTCTTTTGTTCATGGTAATGAGTCATTCACATCATCAGCAGAGTCATCAAGGGAGCCACAGCTGACCCTGTCATTAGGAGGGTGCTAACTAGAGCACAATTGGTTCTAATTAGAGCTGTTGTTTAGTCACTAGCCTTAGCAGTCTGCCTCTTGGTAGGAGGGGTCTGGTTAGGTTTAAAACTCCAGCTTTTGTGACTTTGGATCATTCTTCTCTACAAGAGTCAAGACAGAAGTCAGACCACCAGAGCAAGAATTTTAGCTGAGGAAGCTTCTGCGATTTGAAGCGAAATGTCCTCGCGTCAAGCAACCCAGTCCAGTCGAAGATTCAAGCTTCTCTACTATGGAAACCACCTGGACAACTGAGAGCCTACACAGAAACTTGAAATAGGCTGTTTAAAAAAAATAGCACCCCTAAAAATAGGCTAACTCCACCCCCAAATGTGAAACTTTTCACATTTTAATAGTATAATGAGTATCACATTATGTAACATGACAGCTTTCACATTATTACTAAGGATGCAGTGATTCAGTAACTCTGTCAATTTCAGACCTATACCAAGCCAAAATACTGACTCAGCGCACCCTTACTTACAATGTGAAACTTTTCACATCATAACATAATAATCAGCATTGCATTATTATGTCAAAAAAAAAAAATCACATTATAACTAGGGGGTGCCAATCCAGTCATTTCGGCCACTATGGGACCATTTCTGATCCACTAATTATGACGTGAAACTTTACACATCATAGCTAGAGGTATGTCGTTCCCAGTATCAGACTGACACCATCCTAAATATCAGATCAGTGGACCTCGAGTTATAACTTTTCATGTTTTAATGTGGCAATCAGTGTTGTGTTATAACATGAAAATTTTTATGCTATAACTAGGTGTACAGGAATACAGTAATGTTGGTCAATGCCAGATGGATAATGATCCAATAGATCAGATCAGCACACCCACAGTTATAACTAATTGAAACTTTTCACATCATGCACATAATGCAATGCTGATTATCATGTTATAATCAGTATTGCATTATCATGTCAAAAATTTCACATTTTAACTAGAGTTGCCAATCGCCAATCCAGTCATTTTGGCCCACAATTAGACCAGTTCTGATCCTATAATAATAATGTGAAATGTTTCATGTTATAGTTGGGGTGTGTCTTTCGGACCAACACATCCTAAATATCAGATAACTGCACCCCTATCTATAATGTGAACTTTTCATGTTTTAATGTGATAATCAGTATTGTGTGAAATGTTTTATGCTATAACTAGCTGTACGATGATCCAGAAATACTGGCTAATGCCAGACTGATACTGATGCATAATATCACATCAGCACACCCCTACTTATAACATTTTAATGGGATAATCAGTATTGCATTACATCAAAAGTTTCCATTTATAACTGGAGGTCCACTGATGCAACAATGCCAGCCCAAAGTATCAAATTGGGGTGCCTATAGTAACAACGTGAAACGTTTCATGTTGTAACATGACAGTCAGAGCGTATCGTGTTACAGCGTGATCAGCCTGCATTTTGTAATGACATGGAAAAAATCAATATACCTTGTAAAGTTTCAAGTGAAAACATGATAAGCTTCACATTATAACGTGATCTTAAGCAATTGTTTTTGTGCTGTTGTGGCAGTAATATGCTTCCATACATTTCAATGTAATGGTTTCTGAATGTTTCCCAGCACTGACTGTTTTTTTTGTTTTTTGTTTTTTTTTTTCCAGGAGGCTGAGTCCAGGCATGTGGGGCACATCTGCTGTAGATATTTTAAGGAGGGGCAGCTGGGTTTTTTGTTTGTTTGTTTAATTTTTTATTTTTTTACAGCCTGTGATAAATTTCCACATCATTCTATGGCACATACATGTACACTGATGTTTCAGAATTTAGAAAGAGGCTGTTATGTTTGTGTGTGGTGCACGCACGTCGACACACTGCCCCGTCTTTCACCTCTTATTGTACTCATCTAGTTATGGCATCGTTCTGATGTGCACTGTATCTCCTTTGTGTTGTTTTTCACTCATACATACATCAGCAGCTAATAAGGGAGATGTTCCATCACTCCTACTCAGGAATAGAGACAAGCACACGCGGCATGTTTTGACTCGCCGGAGGATTTGGCGAGAGACTTGGCGATCAGCGTGGAAACATATTGTGTATTCAAATATTGTGAAAAATGAACTGTTTGCTCAACAGGACCATTAATAGCTGTGGTTTGTCATCTTTGTCAGACGCAATGTGGAGCGTAACCTCTCATTTCTTTTATTCAGAGCCACAGGAAGCTGTATTATCACTGGGAAACAATGCCGGTGTTCATATATATATATATATATATATATATATATATATATATATATATATATATATATATATATATAAACAAAAATATAAACGCAACACTTTTGGTTTTGCTCCCATTTTGTATGAGATGAACTCAAAGACCTAAAACTTTTTCCACATATACAATATCACCATTTCTCTCAAATATTGTTCACAAACCACTCTAAATCTGTGATAGTGAGCACTTCTCCTTTGCTGAGATAATCCATCCCACCTCACAGGTGTGCCATATCAAGATGCTGATTAGACACCATGATTAGTGCACAGGTGTGCCTTAGACTGCCCACAATAAAAGGCCACTCTGAAAGGTGCAGTTTTATCACACAGCACAATGCCACAGATGTCGCAAGCTTTGAAGGAGCGTGCAATTGGCATGCTGACAGCAGGAATGTCAACCAGAACTGTTGCTCGTGTATTGAATGTTCATTTCTCTACCATAAGCCGTCTCCAAAGGCGTTTCAGAGAATTTGGCAGTACATCCAACCAGCCTCACAACCGCAGACCACGTGTAACCACACCAGCCCAGGACCTCCACATCCAGCATGTTCACCTCCAAGATCGTCTGAGACCAGCCACTCGCACAGCTGCTGAAACAATCGGTTTGCATAACCAAAGAATTTCTGCACAAACTGTCAGAAACTGTCTCAGGGAAGCTCATCTGCATGCTCGTCGTCCTCATCGGGGTCTCGACCCGACTGCAGTTCGTCGTCGTAACCGATTTGAGTGGGCAAATGCTCACATTTGCTGCCGTTTGGCACGTTGGAGAGGTGTTCTCTTCACGGATGATGCGAAGGAGATGTGTTGCACTGCATGAGGCAAATGGTGGTCACACCAGATACTGACTGGTATCCCCCCCAATAAAACAAAACTGCACCTTTCAGAGTGGCCTTTTATTGTGGGCAGTCTAAGGCACACCTGTGCAGTAATCATGGTGTCTAATCAGCATCTTGGTATGGCACACCTGTGAGGTGGGATGGATTATCTCAGCAAAGGAGAAGTGCTCACTATCACAGATTTAGACTGGTTTGTGCACAGTATTTGAGGGAAATGGTGATATTGTGTATGTGGAAAAAGTTTTAGGTCTTTGAGTTCATCTCATACAAAATGGGAGCAAAACCAAAAGTGTTGCGTTTATATTTTTGTTGAGTATATATATATATAGCGCTGACACCCATATCAATAAAATGTTCTTTTTTTAAAATACGTGCACTTGATTCCAGACTTAAAAGACATAGAAGTGCCGTCAGGTTTGTTTCAACATGTACAAGGAAGGGCCAAAGAAACAAGCAGTGTGTAAATTAACTCCATGTGCAAATGGTGAATTATCAAAATGAAAAAAAATGTTTTGGGGATCATCATCTGGAAAACTCAAATGTGAAGTAATAACAGTTTTCAAAGTGAACCAGACCTCCGGCAGTGGTCTGTGGTTAGGACTCAATGTGCAAAAACGTCAAAGTTTGGGTGCTATATATAACAAATTCATGGCAAACCTACTTTAACCCTACAACCTTAAAGGGGTCATATTCTGCAGTATTATTTACGTACATTTCCCTTCTAGAGCTAAATAGCTGAAATTTCACGTTAAACATCCACAAAGTCTGTGCACATACTGTAGAAACTATACACCTCTATAAGTCAAATTTATGACCAAAACAGCTATTTTAGGCCCCCGGTTTAAAATTCAAATGTGGCAACTCTCAACGTCACTGTCTTGGCAGTCCCTGTACCCACTTAACTCCCGGTCAACCTGTAAATGGGTAGACGTGGAGCATGAGTAAAACGGCATGACCTGAGCTGGATGAATGAACCTGAACATGCCCACCTCTCTCAGTGTTGCAAATCTGGGTAAGGCTAACAAGCTAGGTTACTGAGGTTGTATATTATACTTTCAGAGATTGGATGGTATGTTTTCATAATGGGTTCCTTAGGGGTGGGTATTAAAAACAATAACTGGCATATAGCCTCAATAACTGTGGTACTATCAGTGTAGCGGGTGTTAGCTATCAATACCTGCAATTTATTTTTTTTAATAAAGCGCCAAATCACAACAAAAGCCATCTCAAGGCACCTCACACAGAACAATTCAACATAAAAAGTTAAAATTACTAAGATACAAGTTAAATAATGCTAAAGTTTCACTCACCAAAAACACAGCACCAAAGACTTCTTAGACGCTCTTTTGCATAAATAACTGCACATCAAGCCATATGTTTTCATATTTGAATTAAAATGCTAAGAAAAGAGCTCACAGCTTTTTTAGCAACAGGCTGCCTGGATGGCTGTCACTCAAATCAACCACATGCCCGTATATAGAGGGGGTTCAGGGGGTTCAACCGAACCCCCCAAGAATTCTGCTGATTTTTTTCTGCTGATTTTTTTCTGATCTGGGTATCAACGTTCTGTATTTTCTTTTCATTGATAATAAGCAACAAGCACTAACTGTTACACAGCTATTATCACACACCCTCAAGTTTCAATTTCCTCTGCCAGAGTAATCCCTTAAGTGATGAAAGGGGAAACTGCTAGATAAACTTTTCCCATGGGGGTTGAGAATTTTTGCTCCCTGGTCCCTGTCCTCCTCTGATATCAAACAGATTAATAGGCTTGTAAATACCCATGTAGACACACAATTACACTTGTCTGGTTTGTAAAAATGTTTGTATGTATAAGCTGAGAAATAAAAGGGAGCTTCTCCTTCCTGTTGCAAATACTGTAAAGGTGCAAATATTCGCGTGGGATTTATTATGCGAACTTCATGAGTTAAACACGGTCGCCAAATTAAATACAGCTATTTTAATACATAACGTACATATACATACATATTCATAATGTAAACGTGAATATTAATACCACTAAATACAAGGTCTGTTAGAAAACTATCCAACCTTTTAATTTTTTGCAAAAACTATATGGATTTGAATCATGTGCGCTTGCATCAGCCAAGCTTGAACCTTCGTGCACATGCGTGAATTTTTTCACGCCTGTCGGTTGCGTCATTCGCAACCGACAGGCAGGTATAAAGTTTGCATTAATGTTATCTTGGTTCTTCCTGGGTGGTTCTTATAGCAACTGATCCAATCCCAAGCAAGGACTATTTGTATATAAAAATGTATTTCCTAAAATGATACATTTTGGGTTTCAAATGAAATTTATGTAGCTTTTTACCCCTCGAAATCCTTCGCCCACCTGAACCCCCCACGAGGGCATTGCCCGTCGACCCCACTGCGGGCCCTGCAGCCCACTGGACCCCCAACTCAAGGATTTGAACCCCCCCTTTCACATTCCTATATATGGCCCTGAACTACACCCTTAATAATGCATAATGTAAAGATTTTATCTGAGGAATTATATGAAAAGTCAACTGTCATAAAGCTGTCATCAGCATGGAGACTATCTATATGGATCAAAATCCTTTTTTTTAACTAGACCATAAACATATTTGAAGAGTTCAGGCGCAAAACCCTGTATCTCCACCAGACCACTCTTGTTTTAAATAATGATATTTACCTGATGGAAGTTGTACATCTCCATGAATCATTCTTTCTTGTTATGATATGGTAATGGCGCACTGAACAAAATAGCAGAATCTCAAAAATCAACCTTTATTCAGAAATGTGTTCATTAGCAACCTTTAATAGATTTGGCTGCAAAACCTAGTTTGCTGCAAAACAAACTGAACTTCCACCTTCAGTTTGTTTGCAAAACTCAGGAGGTACATCACTTTAATGTACACTAATGCTGTGTTTACTCATAGGCAGTACGCATTATCAATGTCATATTTGCGTCATTCCTGGCACATTCCTGACATTCTTAATGTGACTTAACACATCTGAATAGGTTTCTTAATAGTGCGTGTTTGTGCGTGATTTTTGTGATTTTTGTGGACATGTTTTTGGCTGTCAAAAAAATCTTCCACGAATGTCACGCACCACCCTCATTTCGCCTCATGTCTTGGAGGTCACAACTGAGCGTGCTGATCCGTCTTGATTAGTGAGGATCCATAATAGAGCGTGACAGCGTTCTTCTCTGACGTGCGCACAATTAAACCCTGCTACACCGCATTCAGTTTCATTGCTGCAGTATGCTGAAGAAGGACAGAGATGCCACGTCAGCTAAAAGTTTCATTACAATGCTCCTCAGGGCGCTACTGCAAGTGTTCCACCTGCTGCTGCGCCTGATGTTTGGGAAAACAAGCGAGACGAGAATCGCGTGGAGCCACACATCTGGCTCTCTCCATCTCCTGCTCCTCTCTGCATCACTCCAATGCAATTGGAGAGACAGAGCCCAACTAAGCATGCAGTCACAAAGTTCTTCTGGTGTGGAGGAGCAAACTGGAGCAATCTGAATTGTTCAGCAACTGACGGATGAATACGGGTGTGTGTGGAGACAATTTGCCTCATTCACAACATGACAGAACTTAACAATGCATGGAACATTATTCTTGACTGTGCGTAATGGTTCCTGATAATGCTCCACCAACACATTACATTAAACATAACGCGTGGTAACTGGTTGCAGCAGTTCCTGAGGACACCTGACGCCTCTGCCTCAAATCATCACATTCATGATCAGCAGCCAAGAATGTATACTTGGTGGCATTCTTGATGTGCCGTCGTTATGTGTAAACGCAGCATCAGAGAAGCTCTCGTTTGCGCCGCAATCTTTGCGTCACGTGACAGAGAATCACGCTAGTGAGTGGTGCACTGTTCACTATGTGGTTTTGCACACAAACTGGGATGGCACTTATGAGGTTCTGCATACAAACCACATCTTTACTTGCATTTACCACAGGATTTATGGGGTGTTGTAGCAGAACTGATTTTGTTATCGGATAAGAGCTTCGGTAAGCTTTCATTTGGCAATGGTTAGTTCATTTTCCGTGGGAGTGGCGTTTACGGGTTTTGCGCCTGAACTCTTCATTTATTAATGCTGTAAAGTTGGACATAACATGGGCTTCTATGGGGATTGACTTGCTTTTGGAGCTATCCCCAAGTGGCCATTACAGGAACTTTAGTTGGTGATGGGATTAGTTTATGATTAGAGTAGTTTAAGATGGGGCCAGTCTAAGATGGGACAAGTTGGTGATGGGGCTAGTTGACAATAAGACTAGTTTATGATGGGGCTAGTTTGTGATAGGGGAGGTTGATGATGGTGCTAGTTGACAGCGGGACTAGTTTGTGATTTGGCTAGTTAACAATGATGAGGCTAGTTGGTGTTGGGGCTAGTTTACAATGGTGCCAGTTTGTGATGGGTCTAGTTGATAATGGGGCTAGTTTGTGATGGGACTAATTGCCAGTTTGGCTAGTTGGCAGAGGGACTAGTTTATGACGGGGATAGTTTATGATGACGCAGTGGTTCCCATCCTTTTTCCTTGGAAACTCCCCTTTGTGTATCTCAGAAAGGCCATGGACGTCCCAGACCCTGCAAATGCCCATGTAAATGCCTGTACAAATGCATACATGTGCATGCACACAAACACACACACTACAATTTTTGGTTATTTGTGTGATTTTTTTTTTTTTTTTTTTTTTTACCTAAAAAAAGTAAAAAAATTTGCTTTTTTTTTTAACAAAAATGCAAATTAATTATTTAAAAATCATACAATGTGATTTTCTGGTTTTTGTTTTTAGATTCTGTCTCTCACAGTTGACGTGTGCCTATGATAAAAATTACAGACCTCTTCATTCTTTTAGGTGGGAAAACCTGCAAAACTGACAGGGGGTCAAATACTTATTTTCCCCACTGTACATAGCATATAATACATAAATGTTTGAATGATAGCATTTCTACCTTTTCTCTCATTCATCAAAAGAAACAGTGATCTTTTTCAGTAACACTGATTATCCACTAAGTGAGTCACTATGACTTTATGTAAGATATGCACTTATCTTTTTGACAACCTCTGAGCATACTAACCTACGCTGTGAGTTTTGGAGATCTCTTGAGTGGTCAAGGAGCCCAGATTGGCAACCAGGGGGCTAATTGGTTTTGAGGCTAGTTGATCAACCATTTTCAGCAACCAGCTTTAACATCAAAGTTTTAGCTTACTGTAAAAGTACACAACACCAACATTGAGGTTGAGACAAAACATAGTCAACAGGAGCAAAGAACTAGAATGCCACAGTGAAGCACCAGGATTAAAATCTGTGGCAATAAGGTGAAGCACTCACTTTGGAACATGTCAGTTATTATCACCATTGTTCAGAATGGTTCTGTCATGTAAATTTGAGCACAAAACCTAAAGTATGTGGTGTCTTGCAGGAAAAAATGTATACTTGACCTTTTAAAAATTGTCCTTACCTCAACCCTTGACTGAGCTACAGCACCCACCTTTTAGACTGACATAATCTGTAACTCGTTATGATTACAGTCTTTAATCAGAGAACTTAAACATCGCTTATTGTTCCTTTCAGGTTTTTTAAAATCAGTGTGCACACCCTTTCTTTTGAAAAGTGTGTGCTCAATTTCATTAAATGTCAGCTGCTGTGTAACACCAGCAAACAATGTTGTGCATTTGTTTTTCTTCATATTCTGTGATTGCCTCTATGAAAATATGTTTTGTGTTTACATTGCAGACGTCAGTGTTCAGGTCTGGCTTGCACACACTGCCCCCTACTGGCTAACTGTTCCTTTCACTGCCCATGTCATTTTAGCTGTTGAATAACTTGAATGTCAAATGTTGAACATCTTTAATAAATCTTCAAACTGAACTTGCACAAACCGTATAACGTCATGCTGCTGCAGCCCGTTTGGCAGATTCACCGTGACGGGTGTGCTGTGACTTTAGGAAGCCTTCTTACGCACAAACCTGCACTCCCCTTCTACTTACATTACACGTTTGATACTCCTGCATGAGTGGCGTAGTCTATCTTTAGTGCTGCCCACGGAGAGATGTTACCTAACTCTGCCCAGTCCTTACATTTTCTCAGACCTGAGCCCCATAAGATCTGATCAGCTACATCAGAAACAGCCTCGTTTAACAGCCGATTGGTGCCAAACCGTGCAGGCGTGGCACGGTTTATCGTCATGCAATGTGATGTTATTTATTTTCTTAAGTGTTCCTGTGCAGAGTGGTGTAGTCCCACAGTCCCACTCACACAGCAGAATTACACTCTGACCAGTGGACACGACTGCTCGTCTTGCGTGTGTCTTTCACCTGTTTGTGCAGCTGCTGCTATTTTCTGGTCCATTTTTAGCATAAACCATCCAGTCTTGTTTAATGAAGCCATGCTGCAGTTGCTGCCAGATACGATAAGTTGTTCCACTCACTTCGATGCAGCAAAAGTTGCATGTCTGATCTTTGAAAAATGAATAATTTAGTTTAAATTAAGTTGGAGAAATCTTGCCTGCTTGTTCCCCTACTGCTCCCACATCCTTTGGCTGATTTCCACCAAAGTTGGCATGTGGATGAAGGTTGACTGTTGGAGAAGTGTCGTGACACGGACCCACAACAGGGGGCGTTAATGAAGGGACAATGGAATAGCCAAAAAGTAACAATTTAATGTTGTGAAGATGCACAACGTAATACAGACAGATACAAATATGCGTTATATCAATCCGACAAAAGGTGACGTGTGGCAGGCTCGAAGATAGGAGATGTCCAGTGCGAGAAGAGCCGGATCCCACACAGCCCCCACCACCAACGGACCTGAAGAACACCGGAGCCACCAAGCCCTGCGCCCCAGGTGGCCACTGTCTTCAGCAGTCAGACCCAGTACTGCTGGCAAAAAACAGAAACAGTTCTGGATGAGTGTGAGTTCGCACACTCAGTAATCCCACAGTCTGTGTTCAGTAAGGAGGGAGAACCTCCACCTCCAATCACACACTCGTGCAGCTCCTGTCTAACCACTTATCTGGTTGGGGTGTGAAGCGAAGCCGTCGCTGATCACACCAAACGCCAATCCCACAGATAAGGCAACACCCACAGGAAAACGGCTGCAAAGAAGTTCAGACTATTAGTCAGTGTTAAGTACAGCAGAGAATATTACCTGTATGGTAGAAGATTTCTCGGCGAGGAGGTGGAGTTGCAGTCCGGTCTTTGTAGTGGTGGTGATGGGTGACAGCTGGTGTTGATAGGTGACAGCTGTCACCTCCAGTGGCTCCGACGCCCTCTCGTGCTTGGAGCCCGCACTCCAAGCAGGGCGCCATCTGGTGGTGGTGGGCCAGCAGTACCTCCTCTTCAGCGCCCCACACAACAGTTGACCACAGAATTGCCAATAAAGGTTTCACTTTTGGTCAGGCCAAGGTCAACAGGGTCAAATGTCAATTTTTTTTTTTTGCCTCCACTCTGATGTCTACCAAACATGGTATATACATATAAGAGTGAGTTCTGAAATTGCCCAGGCTACATCAAATTTACCAAAGGTCAACCATCGGGGTCAAGGTAATTGGGGTAAAGGTCAACATTTACACCCCCCCCCCCTCAAAAAACCCCTGCAGTTACTCTTACATTCTTACTTCTATTTCACTGCATACAGTATAAAGTGGAGTCTGACCAATATATCACTTTGCAGATAATACTGGGATTATTTTTGCCAATGTGAATACTTTTACTGAATAAACAATGCAGAAAAACACTTTCTGTGTTGGAAGTGGTGTTATTACATAGCCTGTTTAGCAGAGGGCATACCAGTAGTTGATTACATTGCTGTCAAGCATGGCTGGAACCCCATCATCCCTTGGTCATATTCGTTACAAGAGACAGAGGGAATGCAACCAGCTGCCATTCATTTTCAAGCAGATAAGATATTTTACAGTGACAAGAGGCACTCATGATGTCGCGAGCTGGGCATGGCCAAAATAGACAAGAAAACTGTTTTATGCAAATGCAGAGCAATGCAACACAGCAGCTGCCAATCAGAGTTGATTATATTGGACATTATATATAATAAAGTTCATGTTTAAACTATAAAACATAAAGCCTCAATTACATTTCCTTGCCATAAGGGTTTGATAACAAAATGTCATTGCCCCATCCCAAAAAAGTTGGGATGGGGCAGTTTAGGGCTACTAATGAACAATAAATATATAATAATAAATAAATAATGTTATTTCAAACAAATGACATCAATAGGTGATTTTAACGTGACCGTAGGACCTTTGTGGCTGGGACGGTGGTGGGATCGAACCCCGGACGGCTTGCTCTAAAGACCATTCCTCTACCAGGTCAGCCAAAGGGAAATTCCCTGTTAGTCAAGCTAGCTGGAACATCTTTTCAATCAGGACCCAGGACCTTCATCCTGCTACACCATTTTTGACTTCGTCCCAAAGTCACAGGTGCATTTAAGCATGTTCTGTGACTACCCAGGGACACGGACACATCGACCGTGTACCTCGGGGCACCCTGTGGGGAGTACGGGGTCCGGGGTCCTTTGCTAAGGGCTATCCGGTCCCTGTACGACCGCAGCAGGAGCTTGGTTCACATTGCCGGTAGTAAGTAAAACCTGTTTCCAGTGCACGTTGGCCTCCCCCAGGGCTGCCCTTTGTCACCGGTTCTGTTCATTATTTTTATGGACAGAATTTCTAGGCGCAGCCAGGGTGTAGAGGGGGTCTGGTTTGGGAACCACAGAATCTCATCTCTGCTGTTTGCGGACGATGTGGTTCTGTTGGCTTCGTCAAATCAGGACCTTCAGCATGCACTGGGGCGGTTTGCAGCCGAGTGTGAGGCGTCCGGGATGAAGATCAGCACCTCCAAATCCGAGGCCATGGTTCTCGACTGGAAAAAGGTGCTTTGCCCTCTTCAGGTCGGTGGAGTGTCCTTGCCTCAAGTGGAGGAGTTTAAGTATCTCGGGGTCTTGTTCACGAGTGAGGGACGGATGGAGCGTGAGCTTGATAGACGGATCGGTGCAGCGTCTGCAGTAATGCGGTCGCTGTATCGGACCGTCGTGGTGAAGAGACAGCTGAGTAGGGGGGCAAAGCTCTCGATTTACCAATCGATCTACGTTCCGATCCTCACCTATGGTCATGAGATTTGGCTCATGACCGAAAGAACGAGATCGCGGGTACAAGCGGCCGAAATGAGTTTCCTCCGCAGGGTGGCTGGGCGCTCCTTTAGAGATAGGGTGAGGAGCTCGGTCACTCGGGAGGAGCTCGGAGTCGAGCCGCTGCTCCTCCACGTCGAAAGGAGTCAGTTGAGGTGGCTTGGGCATCTTTTCTGGATGCCCCCTGGACGCCTCACTGGAGAGGTGTTCCGGGCATGTCCCATTGGGAGGAGGCCCCGGGGAAGACCCAGGACACGCTGGAAGGATTACATCTCTCGGCTGGCTTGGGAACACCTTGGGGTTCCCCCGGAGGAGCTGGGGGAGGTGTGTGTGGATCGGGAGGTCTGGACGGCTTTGCTTGAGCTGCTGCCCCCGTGACCTGACTCTGGATAAAGTGGAAGAAAATGGATGGATGGATGGATGGATGTGACTACCCACATCCTGCCGACAATGCCAATTCTGACCGTAAGACCTTTGTGGCCGGGACAGCGGTGGGATCAAACCGGGACGGCTTGCACTAAAGACCATTCCTCTACCAGGTCAGCCAAAGGGGAACTCCCAGTTAACCAAGCTAGCTGGAACATCTTTTCAATCAGGACCCAGGACCTCCATCCTGCTACAGTAATCATGATTTGGTGCAAAACATTGTCCATAGAAAGCTGAGGCATTGAACATTTGCAGAGAATCTCTAATTTGCCAACAAATGCATGGGAAAATTATTGGAATATTTACAAACAATGTTCCTCAAATAATGGTTGTCAGGGATTTGTGTATTTCTCCCTATAAAGTGCGTAATATCATTTAATGATTTCAGGACTCTGGAAGAATTTCAGTGCATAAAGGGTGAGCTGAGCAGGATTAAGGTGAACACCATGATCTCTGATCCCTCAAATGGCATTGCATCAAGAACCACTATTCATCAATAGTTGACATAATCACATACGCAAAGGATTACTTTGGGAAACCTTTGTCAAGCACTATAACATGGAATTATATTTACAAGTGCCTAAAACCTTGATGTGCAAAAAAGAAGCCTTATGTTCACCTTGCCCAGAAACATAGTCAATTGCTGTGGGCTCAAAGGCATCTAGGTCGGGTCATCACACAGTGGAAACATGCATTGTAGTCAGATGAATTAATATTCAATGAAAATGATGAGAAACCCATGCTGTTGCACACCATAAGATGTACTTTCAGGATGAATGTAACAAGATAACACCTGACACACTTCACTGCTCGAACACTTCAATGCTAAAATGTCCATTAAGTGTATTGGGAAAGAATAGCAAAGCAGTAAATGGTTTAACATCTCAACTTCACTCACTCACACTTACTCATCTTCAGCCCTGGACAGGATGCCAGTCTGTCATATCTCAACTTTTATTTATTTATTATGTCTGCCAAGGACGTAACAACATCATTGGCATTTATTTATTTGTCTGTCTGTTAGCAGGATTACGTCAAAACTACTGCACAGATTTTGACAAAGTTTTCACCACAGATAAATATTAGGCCATGGAAAACTCCAAAAAATTTGGAGGTGATCCAGATCCAGATTCTGGATCAAGATTTCACTTTATATAGGCTTTGAAGGATAACGTCAAAACTACTTCACGGATTCTTATCAAATTTGCACCAAAGATAAAGTGGTATGTAAAAGTTTAGGCAGCCCTTATGATTTCCATGATTTTCTTTTATAAATCATTGGTTGTTTGGCTCAGCAGTTAAAAAATCATATAGCAGACAAACACAGCAATATTTGAGAAGTGAAATAAAGTTTATAGGATTTACAGAAAGTGTGCAATAATTCTTTAAACAAAATTAGGCAGGTGCATAAATTTGGGCACCCCAAAAGAAAAAAAAATACATCGATATTTA